>NC_138373.1:77287174-77310920 GCF_054177405.1 Leptonychotes weddellii
TGTTTTGACTTGTTTTAAATAATCATTTATGGCACACCTGTTATACTCTGTGCACTGTGTTAGGCATTTCCTTATATGCGATCTCTTCAGTCCTCATAGAAATCCTATAAATTAGTCATCTTTATCCCCATTTCTCAAATGGAGAAACTGAAGCTCAAAACAGTTATGTAATTTTCCCAAGGTCAGTGATACTATAATACCAGCATGCCAATATGTAAACATAGCATTTTTGTTCTCCAAGGAAGTATTCTACAAACTGTACCCAAAATCAGAAGCAGGGATTTTCATTCTTCTACCAAGATCAAGGATGAAAGTGCTACTTAATATCTCCTACTTGCATGAAAGGAAAGGTAAGATACCAGGGATCTAAAAACTTTGAGAGTTTGAGAGTTCAACTAACAAAAAGAAACAATGAGGATATTGAAAAGAAAGATAAGGAAGCATTCAGTCTGAG
Organism: Leptonychotes weddellii; assembly: GCF_054177405.1. NCBI lineage: Eukaryota > Metazoa > Chordata > Mammalia > Carnivora > Phocidae > Leptonychotes > Leptonychotes weddellii. Next base: position 77,287,629 of record NC_138373.1, read on the forward strand.
CAGACTGACTGCAAAGGGCATTAAGGATTCAGGAGTGAGAGGCTGGGGACATTCTGTGGCTGAAGAAGCACAAAATCCAATCCAGTTCTTGGCAGAAAACATTTTGGAACTCTCGCTGTGGTGCTCATCCTTCCACGCTGCCAAGAAGGAGAGCTATATTGATCGTCTTGTCTATTGCTTATGAATAAGACGAGTAGCTCAGTGGTTCAACCCTGAGCACAGTCTTCTGGTCTCCGTGAACCCTGGAAACCCAGGTCAATGAATTGTATCCAACCTAGCAAGAGGGCCAGGGCCCGCATTCCTCGTCCTGGAGCTTAAAGCAAAGTAGTGCTATATGGGGGTGAGCGGCACTGAACATTCAGGGGAAGACAGATAGGTTGAGCACCTCAAAGAGCTGTTGGCAAAATAATAATTATAAGAATAATCTGTTCAATTTCAGAGATTGCTTCTCAGGAAGAACCAAAAGATTTCAAATGTGGCAAAACCACCGGCTAGCTTCATTCCAATGAGATTCTGATCCTACACTGACAAGTCCCTAAATCAGATTCCTTCACATTGAAAAGTGGTCCACCCTGCCATGACAGTTTATTAACTTTAATGCACTCTACACTCTCCCACTTTGATGTTTTATTTGCTCTTTTTAAACTATCTCTTGTGTTCCTTTATTTCTTCTCACACAATATATTAGACTTTGTTATGCAATGGATAGTTGTGACACCCAAAGAATAGAATCTGGTTTGACAGAGCGTCTCTTTTATACTAAGGATAGAGCAGAGCACTTTACAAAGCAATACATTAAGGCAGATACCAGCAACAAAGGGGCGGTGAGACAAACAGAAAAGCTGCTTTGAATACAAACTCAATTTCACACATTAGGAGGGGGTCAGTTGAGAGAAAGCATGCTGTCCAAGGTAAGCAAATTGCTTTTGCTCCCTTCCACAGACAGACCACAGTTAGTCTTGATGCAGCTGCTTGATGCAGCTTTGCCCCCAACCCGCCCCTGGACTTCACTCTCCCTTGGTAGAACTGAGCGCTGTTGCCTTGGGCTCTCACGAGAGCTTGCATGTATCGACCTAAATACCTGCTTATTATAACCATATGATTATGTGACTGCCTCTCTTAACTAGTTGGTATTCTCCTTGCAGGCAGGGACTCTTAGGCTCAGTCACCATTTACGGAGCCCCTACTACCTGGGCAAACATTGTTCTTGGTGTGGGGGATTCAAGAGGCACAGGCTCTACCCTCCACAGTCTAAGGGAAGATATATACCAAGAAGACCTCTTCTCATTTCTATTTGCATGCTTGGGATCTAGCAGGGCCTCACATACCATAGGCAAGGACTCAATAAATATAAGCCACTGAGTTTCTACCATTATAAAATTGTCAATATTTGACCATTTGTACCTATAATAGTAGCCTATATTACATATTATGTACTTATAATAACATTTTACCTGTAATTTACCATAAAGCCAGACTCTATTATTGCCAGGTAATTTTCCTGTATTATTAAATCACATATAAGCATTTTAAGTCATAATTCTTCCCTATATTATAAAGAAGGAACCTGATCTTCTGAGAGGTTATAAGTAAATGACAAAGTTCACACAACTAATAAGGGATGGTATTAAAATTTGTCTATCCCCAAACCCTTGCTCTTTCCTTTCTCCTACCTCTCAATATAATAAGAGTATATGAATAAATGAATACATGAATGAATGAATGAATGAATGAACAAAATCACCAACCAAAACCCAATTGCATTTTGATACCAGGTCTGCATTAACTAAGTCCCTGAGGATGAACAAGTTGCCCAATCACTGTCACCATGTCCTCGGCAGGGAAATCAGGATATATGCCCAACCTAAATACCTGAAAGAGTTCTTGTGAGGATCAAATGATAGAATGTATATGGAAGTGCTTTGAAGAATATAAAGTACTCTATAGATGCAAAGGATGTTACCTTTAAGCCTCTACAGAAGTTGTTCAAGGAGACTAGCTATTTGTGAAAGCGAAAAGTCAGCATGTGGGAGATGGTAAGAGAAAGGCAGACCGAGGCTGAGAGGAATATTAACAGGAATGTCATGGGGGGCAAGACATATTAGCTCCCTGACCGATGTAACTCCCTGAACAACATGCTTCAGGTTAGCAGCAAGCTTGGCTTGCTTACTTGGCTGCACTTGGCTTGCCAGTCAAGTGCAACAGAATTCAAGAGTCATTCAGGCCAAGGTCAGTAATGGCAATCAGGGGAGCTCGGCACCCCCAGACCATGCCACCCAGAATTCGGGCACTGGGGTGCACAAGCAGAACCAACAGCAAAGGGGCAGGATTGGAGATGTGACTGCCCACTGCCTGGCCCTCTGCCTCCCTGAAGCACAAGCTGAGTGGTCGTCAGATGTCCGGCAAGCAGAAGACCACAGCAGCTGAGGTTCACGCTTCTGGCTGGTACAACATAACTACAACAGGAACCAGTCCACACTTGGCCCACACTGGCTCCAAGGGAAGACACATCTGAGTGAGGATCTGAGCCAATCCTGTCCTCAGAGAAAACTGAGTCCTGGGGCAACACCAACGGGAAGGATAAAATGTGATTTAATAGATGATTAACTCAAATTTCCAAGCACCATCCTGTAACGCAGTCAGGACCATGCTGTTTGGAGTGAACCAGTTAAGAAGACTGTGATTAGAACATGACATGCAGTGAGAGAAATGAAGATTAGAAGTGCCAGAACTAGGACACCTGGGTGGCTCAGTCGGTTGGGCATCTGCCTTCGACTCAGGCCGTGATCCCCGGGTCCTGGATCAAGTCCCACATCGGGCTCCTTGCTCGGTGGGGAGTCTGCTTCTCCTTCTCCCTCTGCTGCTCTCACTGCTTGTGCTCTCTCTCTGTCTCTTTGTCAAATAAATAAAATCTTTAAGAAAAAAAAAAAAAGAAGTGCCAGAACTATACATCAGGTCCAGTTTCCCAAGCTACCAATAAAAACAGGCCTTCAAATTCCTAACATTAGAGAGTGTGGGGAAACAAGGAGTCTCATACAGTGTAAGTCAAGTGAAGTATAAATGAATATAACCTTCTTGGAGGTTGGAATATCTATCAAAATTTTAATATCAAGATAAAATAAAGTCCATATGTGAAAACATTAGAAGTGACAATGAGAGATGTCACATACTGGTACCAAGAAGTTACAATAATCATAAACATACCTGAATCTTAACATCTAGGCTTAACATGTGTGAAGTATGAACTAAAATACCTGGGGAGAAACAGATAAATCCAACAGATGAAATATAAGCAATGACATAAATGATCAAAAAAAACAGGGGCGCCTGGGTGGCTCAGTCGTTAAGCGTCTGCCTTCGGCTCAGGTCATGATCCCAGGGCCCTGGAATCGAGTCCCACATCAGGCTCCCTGCTCAGTGGGGAGCCTGCTTCTCCCTCTCCCACTCCCCCTGCTTGTATTCCCTTTCTCGCTGTGTCTCTCTCTGTCCAATAAATAAAATCTTTAAAAAAAAACAAAAAAACAAAGCCTGAGGGGTGCCTGGGTGGCTCAGTCGGTTAAGTATCCGACTCTTGATTTTGGCTCAGGTCATGATCTTGGGGTCATGAGATCAAACCCTGAATCAGCCCCCCCCCCCCTTGGCACGGAGTCTGCTTAAGATTCTCTCTCTCCCTCTCCTTCTGCCCCTCTCCCAGCCCCTCCCCCACCTCTCTCTCTCAAAAAGAAAAAACAAAAACAAAGCCTGAGTAATAAGCTTGTACTAGTTCAGAGATCCAGATATACATGTACCATAGAGAGTACATATTCTTTCAAAGTACATGGAAAATATTAAATTTACAAAACTGCCTCAATAAATTCCAAAGAATCAATATGAAACAATTGCCATTTTTCTATAATGTGACTAAATTACAAGTGAACTTTTAAAAGGTAGCTAAAAAAAATCACATATCCAAACACTTTTTTAAAACTGATTACCAAGTAACTCTAAAGTGAAGGGAAAGATTAAAAGAAACTAAAAAACTCTTTGAACAGAATAACAATGGAAACATTAAATATCAAAATTTCTAGAGCACAACTAAAACAGTTTACAGAGAAGTTTATATTTTTAAGAACATTTATAATAAAACAGAAAATGAAAAATAATTAATAATTACCTGAGTCAACCTTAGGGAGAAATTAAATAAAGATAAAAGCATAAATTAATGAAACACAAGCTAAATAAAAGAAAAAACAAAACCAAAAGCTGATTCTTTAAAAGACTACCATAGACAAAGTTCTGACAAGACCAATCACGGAAAATAGAGAGAAAATGTAAATTAAATTGACAATGGAAAAGGGAATAATAACGTGTGTGTGTGTATATATATATATATTATATATATGATGGAAATTTTAAAATAATAAAAGTATATTATGAAAATGAATTGCTTTTAAACGTAATGTATAAATAGCTAATAAAAAAAGCAAAACAAGGTTCAAGAAAATATAGAAAATTTAAATATAGTAATAACCATTAAAAAAATGAAATGGTTATCAAAGTCCCCCAGTTCTAATTCACCAAAACCAGTCCACCACCTGTGCACCCCACCTTTGCCAAAATAAGAGCAAAACAGGCATGCATGGTTTTATAGATGAGGCCTACCAAATTTTTTTTTTTTACAATTTTATTTATTTATTTGAGAGAGAGAGTGAGCGAGCAAGGAAAGGAGCCAGGGGAGAGAGAGAGAGAGAATCCCAAATACACCACACACTGAGCATGGAGCCTTACAGGGGGCTTGACCTCACGACCCTGAGATCATGACCTGAGCCCAAATCAAAAGTTGGAAGTTTAACTAACTGAGCCATCCATATGCCCAGAGGCGTACCAAACTTTTAAGTAAGAAGTGAAGAGTTGAGCAAAATAGAAAAACAAGGGAAGTTTAAGTTCTAAATCTAGATAATTAAGGTAGAAGAAAAGATTATTATAGGTCCCTTTCATTTATGAATATAAAGACAAAAAAAAATCCTAAAAAAATATTAGCTAAACAAAAAAATAGTATATTTTAAAAATAATAATAATCATAATCAAGTGTGGTTTATACCAGGAATGTAAGGACGGCTTAACTTCAGAACATAAATCAAAATAATTTACCACCTTAATGGATTAAGGGAGATACATGAATATCTCAAAAAAACTGATGGAAACACATTTGATTAAGGGAAACATTTATTTATGATATAAATGTTAGCATATGTTTTTAAAAAATTCTTTGATAATAGGAAATGAAGAAGATCATCAATCTTTACCTGGTACAAGAATATACTAAAGACTTTTGATCACATCCATTTTGGCATTCAGAAAAAGGCAAGGTTAGTGGCTAGCTATCACTACTACTGGAAATTTTGGTAATAAAAGAAGTCAAGAAAACAAAAGGTTTTTTTTTTTTAAGATTTATTGATTTTAGAGAGAGGGAGAGAGAGAGAGTGGGGGGGAGGGGCAGAAGGAGAGGGAGAGAGAGAATCTCAAGCAGATTCCCCATTGCGTGCGGAGCCCAACCTGGGGCTCGATCTCATGACTTCAAGATCGTGACCCCAGCCGAAACCAACTGAGCCATCCGGGCACCCTGAAAACAAAAGTTTTGAAGAATGGGAAGGAAAGGAAAAATAAACTAGCATTATATGAAGATACGATGATTATTTACATAGGAAATCCAATAGAATTTAAAAACTATTATTTTTAACATGGGTACGGTGTGATTGCTAGATAAACAATACTCTTAGAAAACATCAATAGCTCTCTTTTAACCAACTAGAAAATATGATAGTCATAACAGCAAAAGCAACTCTAAGTTATTTAGGAATTAACAAAGAATACATAAGACCTCTGCAGAGAACATTTGAAACTCTATTAAAGGGTATGAAAAAAGGCTTGAACAATGTAATCATATACCTCATTCATGGATGTGATCACAATATTATAGAGTTCTATTTTCTCCCGAATTAATCTATAACTTCAAGTCAATCCCATCAAAATAACAGTAGGATTTTTAAAGGAATTTTATTAACTTATTCTAAAATGTATATGGAAGATAAAGGTACGGAAAGAACTAATTAATTAAACAGGACGTCCTTATCTGAGCCAATAATAAAAGTGTGCCATGAACTGAGAAGTATGATTAACTCAACTCTGCAGAACAGATCCAAAATAAAATTTTTAATTAACATAAATTAAATTTAAGTTCCAAGTCAATTTTGAGTTTTATTTTCTAAATTCAAATTTAGAGGAGCAGAAAAAATGCTGAACCAAAAAGGTACTTTTGACTCAGAATGCTTAGCTTAGGCAATAAATGCATTCACCAATCATCTGATGCAGAAAGTGTGAGTATCACAGATGTCAAATATGTACTAACTAATGCCATTCTGAAATACAAAACTAATATCTATTTCTAGCAAATGAATTACAATGCCATCTATATATTCAGGGCACTTGTAAACCCAATTTCAATCCTCCAAATGCATTTAGGGTCTGCTAAATATCAACTAAACATCATCTAAACATCCTCTAAATCTGTAGAAATAACATATAAAAGGCACGAATCTTTGATTTCAGTTGACTTAGAACCTAAAACTTCTCTCTGCATTGTTATGCCCTCTGCATTGTTGTTCCCCTCATTCTCACACTATTACCATCAGCCATTACACTCTTTGAGCTTCTGAACTCTGTTGCCCCCGCTCTTTCTTCAGAAAGGAACACGGTAAGAAATCCCTGGTAGTTTGGGAGGTGGGGGCAGGTGCTGAGACTCTGTGCTCATGAAACCAGTGATGAAAGAAAATTCTACCTAGACATCCTATGAGCAAAATGACTCCATTTCTAATGTAGTGACTGGCATGGCAATAAACAGTGCTCCCTGGTCCTGTTAGGGTATTTACTTATCTAAAGACACTCTTGTGTGGAACCAACCCCAAATCCGTTTCAACATACTGTAGCCACAACAAATATAGAAAATCAAAGAAAACAGGGACTTAGTTAAATTGCTGCTGGGAAAGTGTTTAATCAGAGAAGAGCAAGACAGACGAGAAGGAAAAGATACAGGTAAACCCTTGACCCAGCAGATGAACCATTAAGTCCTCCTACACAATGCAGGCAAGAATGCCCTTCTAAAGACCACCAGTCCCTTCAACCCCCACAAGACGATGTCCTCATCACTGCAAAGGGCTAATGTGGCACTGAATTCCTTAGCAGAAAAATTTTCTTTCTTAGGACTTCTGCTGAATAAGAGCCTTCTTGTGCTTACTTGGTCCAAGCTGACCTACCATCTGAGTGCCTTCCTTGTCCTACAACACTTCCAATGGCTAAATCCAGGCTTTTTGATCTGAGCTGTTCTTTCCTGCTTTCTGTACAAAGTAGAAGGATCGTTTCTACTGTCACCCAAGTTCTTAACACAAGGGTTGTACAGATAACTAATAAAGGATTATAAAACACTTTCTGTGTGTGCATTTTAATAGAAATGCGTAATACAAATGTAGATGATTATCTGTACTCTTACCAGCAACAATTCATTCATGGGCTTTTTTTTCCCCTTTAATATTCTGCAAGAGCAGACACCAAAATTGTTCAAAGTTTCTCTTCTAACATCTGCACATGGTTCCTAATTATAATTAATTTATATGCCTCCAAGGACAGTGTGGGCAGCCCTGATGAAATCCAAACCTTTTGAAACCTGATTCTGATTACTACCATTTGGCAGCCGATTAGGGCAATTGCATGTATTGGTTTAACAGCAAAATAGCATTTTCAAGTGTTAATAAAAATTATTGGCTTGTCACTGACTATTAAAGGGGTGCGGGATGAGCAGCGCAAATGGGTGACGGATGATAAAAAGCAGCACAGGAACAGCGCAACAGGAAAATCTCAACTGGGAAGGACATCCAAGGAAGATATCGGGAGGGCAATCATGAGCCAGGGATGGGGCTGGGGCGACTAGACCTATAGACACTTACCGAGAAAACACTGGTGTTCTCAGATGCAGATAAACAACTGTGCTAACATATATCTAAAATTTGGGTGTTGAAAAAGGCCACGTCCAAGTCCCCCAGGATGACCTGCTCTGCTGCCTCAGTATATTCCAAGCCACTGTAACCCTCAACAAACTACTGTAAACCCCAGCCCCGCCCAACAACAAGAATCATGCTATGTCGTGCCGGGCAGAAGAAAGCTGCGGAGTTGAGTTGAGAACACGTGCTTTACGTTTACTCCTAACTTACTGTGCAATCTTGGATCGGTTTTCTTTACCTCTCTGACCCTCAGCTCCCTCATCTGCAAAACGTGAGACTCGTCACTGCTGCCACAGGATTCCGGTGAAGACTGATTTGACAAATGTTTATTGAATGTTTTCTATGTGCCAGATAATGTGCTACACGATGAGATGCAACACTGAATGTGATACAATCTATAAGGAGCCTTCAGTATCGTGGCCAAAACAGACAAAAAGACAGGAAATTACAAGTACGATGTGACAAGAGCTATAACAGAGCACTCCCAGTGCACCATAGAAGGCCACCTAATTCTGCCTGGGAGATCCGAAAGAGACAATACACTGAAATTGCAAAAATAACAAAATATATGGGACACCTGGGTGGTGCAGTTGGTTGAACATCCAGCTCTTGACTTCAGCTCAAGTCATGATCTCAGGGTCATGGGATCCAGCCCTACCGTCTTGCTCCGCACTCAGGAGGTGGGGGAGTCTGCTGGAGATTCTCTCTCCCTCTCCCTTTGCCCTTTCCTGCCGCTCACACACTCGTGCTCGCTCTCTTGCTCTCTCTCTCTCAAATAAATCTTTAAAAAATATATAACAAAATATTAGTTAGAAGGGTATCATGATACAGTGAAGAAAGCAAGCCAATATTTGCCACTGAAATTTACATCCACAGAAGTGTGTTAGAATCCCATGGAACTTTGCTTTAAGTGACACTATGCATATAGAGTTCATTTCTAGTGCTTCATAGAACTGCAGTTAATTCTTGGTATTATTTTTGACTTTTTAAGGGCTGTGCTAAAATGAGAGAATGTCTCATGTTATGTTATGTTAGAATTTAATTACATATGCTTTAGAATTTTCTAAGACAGCCATCCCCTGAATCCCGTAAATGTGAATTTTGCTATAATAACTGCTAATAAAATGATACTGACACAGTGCAGGAAAAAAGATCTAGAAGTCAAAGAGATCTAGAACTGAAATTTGGATGTGACACCTTGTGGGGAGGGGAGGCAATAACTTAAATTATCCAGACATCATTTTCTTCATTATAAAATGGGGATGGGGCGCCTGGGTGGCTCAGTTGGTTAAGCGACTGCCTTCGGCTCAGGTCATGATCCTGGAGTCCTGGGATCAAGTCCCGCATCGGGCTCCCTGCTCGGCAGGGAGCCTGCTTCTCCCTCTGACCCTCCCCCCTCTCATGTGCTCTCTGTCTCTCTCGTTCTCTCTGTCTCAAATAAATAAATAAAATCTTTAAAAAAAAAATGGGGATGATTGTCCTCACCTCACAGAGTTGTTGTGAATATTAAACGATTTACTTGAAAGCATCCAGCAAAGAGCAGGTACCTGACATTTATTCATTGAATGTGAATATACTCTGTTCAGAAGGAGATAAGGAGTTTCTTTTGCCCCAGATTACTTAGAAAGGAGTCTCTCTCTCCCACCACCCTCTCTAGCTTTCATACAATTCCCACTGACCTTAGAAATGGGTTGTTTTAAAAAGTTAGTCTAACCTCACACTTATGAGAATGTCAGAGAGATACCTCAAGCATCAATATCAAGTGCTAGCAAGTTTCAGAATGTATGTGGAACTCGCATACAATGCTGGTGGTTATGAAAATGGTGTACTCACTCTAGAAGACTGTTTTTATGATTCACATAATGTTGAACAAGTTTACCACATAGACTGCACTCCAAGGTATTTATCTAACTAACCTGAAAACTTTTACTCTACAAAACACTGCATGCAACTGCATATAGAACACCTTTCCACAGTTGCCAAAAACTAGAAACCATCTAAATATCTTTCAGTGGATTAGTACATCAAATATGGCACAAATAACAGGACATTACCCAGTGATGAAGAGAGCTACTGAGGCCCACAACAACATCAGTGGATCTCAAGGGCAAAATGGTGACTAAATAGAGTCAGTTTTAAAATGTTGTATCTGGCATAATTCCATGTATATAACATTCTCAAAAAGATAAAAACTACATCAATGGAGAACATATCAATGGTTGTCATATGTCAAAACATATTAGGGTTTGGGGAGGGTGAGGCTAAAAAAGGGCAGCAAGAAGGAGTTCTAGAGGGCGCCTGGGTGGCTCAGTTGGTTAAGCGACTGCCTTCGGCTCAGGTCATGATCCCGGAGTCCCTGGATTGAGTCCCACATCGGGCTCCCTGCTCGGCGGGGAGTCTGCTTCTCCCTCTGACCCTCCCCCCTCTCATGTGCTCTCTCTCATTCTCTCTCACACAAATAAATATATAAAATCTTTAAAAAAAAAAAAAAGAAGGAGTTCTAGAATCCTAATTGTGCTGATGAATCCAAACAAGTGTTTTAAAAATCACAGGCCTGTACATCCAAAAAAAGTCAGTTTTACTGTATATTCATTTAGAAAGTCAAATGATATTACTAAAATTGTTTTTTTAAAAAACTAGTCTACAAGCAATAGCCTGATATCCAATACAAACAATATTTAAGGTAGGTTTTAAATCCTCGAACCAGGCAGCACTTACTTCCCCCTTCTCCCCCTCCAGCCACCAAACTGCCACCAAATTTTGTGCAAAGTAATATGACAACTTCAATTACATCAAAACACTAATTTCTTATCCTTAGAATCCACATCTTCACTCATCAACAGTGATTCTCCCTGCATGGAGTATAGGAAAGGCAAACCCAATTCTGGGTTTACTCTAGTTAGCAAGGTACCTTTCTAGCAAAGCCTAATGAAGTGAGAACAAGGATTACATCTGTGTTCCTTGTCTATCTCTTGTACTTAGCAGAGTGCCAGGCATATGGCAGGTGCTCAATAAACATTTATTGATGACTATTCACGAATGAACCAATGAAGAGTACCTAAGAATACCAATAACGAATTGCCTGTCTCCATCAATACTGACGTAGAAATGAAGGCACTGTTTTAGTTCTTTCATTTAGTTCTTTCATTCCCCAAGGGTTATAACATGAAGGAAAATACTACAAACATCAATACCATTTCCAATTTCTAGATATCATATAGGAATCCTAGGTCAATATTGTTAGCTGGTAATTGCTTATATACCTGAGTGTTTATTTGCATATGTACATATCTATGTGAATCAATGCCTATATGAGTGATTTATGCATATGTACATAATTAGTCCTCTTGCCCTTGGCCTCTGAGTTCTAAGATGATTCTGCTGATGAAAGATGGCAGCCATACATGATCCAGCCTTCACTCCAAGCTTAGATTTAAAACAAGATGCCAAGGCCATAAAAGACTTCACAAAGAGCACAGTAGCAAGGCCAGAATCAATAAGGAACAAAAGCTACACAATTTGAGTGGGCTGGCTATTAGGCCAACTCCAGATGCACTCATATATTCCTTAATATAAAATGCCAGTTTTATTACCGCCTTCCACACACATATTTGTTAAGCACACAACCAATTATAACTGAGCTCTGACCTCGTTTAAATCCCTCTAACAACACATGTGGAATTGAGCATCTACTCAGAGAATTAATAAGTTGAAACATGACTCTAATTTCCCTTGCCCTTCCTTCCTCTCTTCCCCTTCCTCTCAAATTACTCTGTAAGTATGGTGAGTAGAAGGGACACAGAACTGAGGATCACAAAATCTCAGGCTCGATAACAATTCTGCCGCCCACCAGTCACTTAACTGAGAAAGAATTACTCAACCAGTCTGTGGCTCTATTTCTTTGTCAAGGAAGATGGACTGGTTGTTCTCAAAGTCTCTTCTAGCTTTAAAAATCTGTAAATCCCCCTATCTTCCATTTTCCCCTCAAGCTCAATGCTCTGCTCTGAGCCCTGGGAGACAGACCTATTTGAAACACATCGATGGGCTTCCTCGTCCTCTGGCTTCTAGTTTGGTTTGGTTTTACCAATAGAGAGCACATGCAGGAACCCTGGGGGGACAAGATGACCAAGTCTAGGGCATTTACGGTTCATGCTTCCCTCCACGAGGGTCCATTGTGGGTTGGCTGTATCACTTGACTAAAGGTCACAGCTTCCATAAAATGACCCTCTCCACGTGGCTCTCTTCACACAGCACCCCCTCCACATTCCGAAAATTGCTCCCATTTTCCTCCTCTCGGACTACAGGTGGTGGGAACTACACCAAGTTGCATCTAGCTCCGGGATACTGTACTACTTCTTGTGGTTTCTGTGCACTGTCCACACCTTGGTAAACAGTCCTTTTTCCAAACTCGCTTCAAACTAAACCGATTCAAGGTGTCATTTCCTGCTCTAATCATAAATAATACAGATTCCTCCTGCATTCCACAAGAACGCCTAGGTGCCTCTCTTAGTTTTAAAATAGCAAAAGTGGGACCTGAATTCGACCACCACCCACCCCTAGAATAAAGTACACCCTCTCTTGATCAAGCTTCCTGCTTATCCTCAGGTTCTGGTTAGCAGCATCAGAAGCAGCAATGCTGTGGAAGTGCCTAGCCCTCGGCAAGGAATGGATAAACATCTGTCGACTATTTCAAGAAAACAGCCTTCCGAAGTGAACATTTTGAAAATGAGGAATGTTAAAAAAAAAAAAAAAAAATCGGGAATCAGAAAAACACACCAAACAATTATCAGAATGACTACAAAGCACAGTCCAAAGAAAGGCAGAGCATTTTCATGAAGGAAAAGGTGGTCATTAAATGGGACTTCACACTGCTGAAGAAACAGACTGGTTAATGAAACCCTAACTTCCTTTTTCTTTTTCTCTTTGATTTGGTTGGAATCTGCAGCAAGAAAAAATTGGATTTTAGAATCAATTTTCCCTGACAAATTATGAGCCGAAGTATAAACCAAGAAATACAGCAACACAAGAAAACACAAAGGTGATACTTCAAGTCAATATGTGACAGTTCTTGGCATTTTTTTCTTAATATGCAGAAATTAAAGTGGAAGAAGAATGAGAAAATGTCTGTGAATCGTTGCTGTAACCATAATAATATAGTCACAATTTGGTCACCCTTCAAATTTTATATTGTTTTTAAAAAGCACATAGCCACTGTCTCTGAACCTGCCATTTTTATACTGTTGGAACAGCATGTACATCAGGCCTGAATTACGGTGTCCGCCATCACCATGGAAATGGCAGGGCAGGGACAATTGGCACGGCCTGCACTCCTTCCCATGCCCCACCGAGGCCAAAGCTCCTCCCTGACTCAACTCCATTACGAGCCATGCCGGAATCCATGGGCAGAGACCTGTACATCCAGATACAAGGAGCGCACTCAGGGTATCTCTGACTTTCCAATTTTAAATTAGATTGTGATATATGAGATGACAGAGGCTTCTGTGGTGTACATGTAAGTTGAATCGTTCAGCTATCTCCCATTACATCTCAATAAAACTGGAGCAAATTAGAATTTGAGAGCAAAATCTTGACCTACAACCTCACACCAGAGCTCCTATCCCTTTCTCCTCAAAAATCCAATGAATCAACAAATCCTTGTTGAGGCCCATCGTGTGAATCACAGTGTGGTGTTCCAGGGAGTCTAGCCCTGGCGTCTGCCCACAAGGACATGCACTCGGGCACAGAGACGAGACACACCTGGCCCCCCAACCCTGGCCTGATCCATGGCAGGAAGGTGAGCAGAGAGAGACTGCTCTGGGCTTGAGTCCTGAGGATGACTTCATCCAGAAGCAGCTCTGAGGGGACGTAAGGTGAGGAGGACACACGCTTGAATGAAGGCACCCAAGTGAGGGGACACTAAGGTGGAAAAGCAGGGAGGCACCAGCTTATCAGGGCTGAGCAACAGTGTGGCCTGGCCAGCAGCTATAGAGTCCACGGAAAGGGCAGGCTGGGGATAAAGCTGAAGAGATACGCAGAGGAATGTGGGTGGTCAGCGAAGGCGCTTAGACACTCGCTGCCAGAGTGGCAACAAAAGGAGATACAAAGGACGCCTGGGTGGGTCAGCAGTTAAGCGTCTGCCTTCAGCTCAGGTCATGATCCCAGGGTCCTGGGATCAAGCCCCATATCGGGCTCCCTGCTCATCAGGGAACCTGCTTCTCCCTCTGCCCCTCTCCCTGCTTGTGCTCTCTCTCTCGCTGTCTCTCAAATAAATTTAAAAAAAAAAAAAAAAGCGAGATACAAGAACAGGAGGGGAAGGAACAGACCTCCATCACTACATCCAGTTCATTCTCAGCTTCCAAGGCGAAGGAAACTGCAGCTGCCTTGGAGAGCTGTTTGGGAAATCAACTGGGCTGGCTGACTACAGCACTGAAAGTCCTCGTCGGCCTCCCCATAATAGTGCCACGGTTAGCAGTTAAGACCTCAATTTCATAATGATTAAGAAACCGAAGCACTTATGAAATACCATACGCTGAAGTGTTTCCGATTGAAAGAACATTCGTGGAAACAGTTCTCTGCGGTGACATGAAGCTAAATATGGCGACCCAAGGCTACTGCCCACACCTGTCCTTGGACTCCAGACTCCTCTTTCCACTCATCTCCATCCTGAGGCTACTTCCTCAGCTCTTCTGTGTGTTCCTGTCACTTGCTCCTTCAGCCTCACTGAAACTCTCACGGAAACCCAGAGCCTCACCGAAACCCTTCATCCTCAGGCCGCCTTTGTGTAGTTTTCAACTTCTCTCTGGCCTCACTATGGCTGATGAATGAGCGTGCGTGTGAGAAAGAATATCTCAGCTTCACTCCTTCTGTCTTTCCTACTCCAACCTCTTCATCTCATTCCTCATCTTGCTTCTCAAATATCTTCTTTTTCTTCACATTTCCTTTTCTGCAGTTCTGAGGGCCTTCACCCTTTTATCCACGTCGTTTGATTAAAACTACCTTGACACACACGAGTCACTAGTCACGTGTGTGTGAACAATTCTAGTCGCCTTTTTTCTGCTGTTCCAGTTGTCCCTGGCTGTGTTGACAAGATTTATCATTAGCTTCTTCCCCATTTCGCCATCCCTCCTGCCGCCTGCCCTTTCTGCATCTCCTTGGTTGGCTCACACCTGGCGGCCTCTTGCTCTACTCTTACTTTCTCTGGCCCACTCCTTCTTTCCTCACCTTGTCTCTCTAGAGGACTTCATTTCCACCCAGAATTTAACCATGACCCTCCGCTTTCCCCTTCCCTAACCCAGCCTCTGACTCAAATCTTACTCATTCCTAAACTACAAAGAAAGGCCTAGTTTTACACGTGTATCCATCTGTTTAGTTAACAGGCCTCACTTCAAGGTTAACACGTCTGAAATGTTTTCACAGCTCTTCATGTGCCCTTGTCCTTTTCCTTTGTCTAATTTATATTTGGGTCTAAGTCAAGCCCTCAGTTTTAGCACCAAATTCTTCCCTCATCACCTAATGCAATGTCCTGACGTTTTCATACAACCATCTTTTCCTCTGGCTTCTTCTCACACTCCACATCAAAATATCCCCACTGGAATCACTTTCTTCTACTTGCAAAACTACGTTTTTTTACCTTTAAACCCTGACATCTTCTTTCCTATTCTCCTCTTCCCTTCAGAATCTACTTAGAGATACAGCAATATAGCCTGAAGGAACATAACTGATCCAGTCGCGGCTCCACAGAGTTTAATGAAAGGAGCCACTAAGCCTTTATCCTTGCACCTAATTAATCATTCATGCCTTGAAATTCACTCATTCTTCCACGAGTCATGTGATTGTTCATTCCCACACCAATTCTCCAAATTTCCATCTGTCTCCTCATCTAGTCAACATGGCTCTCTCTTACACAAATTTCTCTAGGAGATAGATGAAGAAATAATGCAGAGCTCGACTAGTTATATATGACACAAAGAGTATGTGTCACATTTGCCAAGAGGAAGGGGACAGAGTGGGTGCCACAGGGTGACTCTGGGCTTATCAAGAGCATTTTCCCAGGAGATCTGTACTTCAGAGGAAATGGACAAGCTCTGGTGGGGGATGTGTGAGAGCAGGGAGGGGGCTGAGCAAAACATCGGGAAGCTCCCTGGGATTGGTATGGACCAGAGAATAAGTATAAGGCACCAAAGCAGGAAATCCTAGCTAATCCAGGAGAAGAAAGAACAGCCAAGTAAATCATAATGACAAACAATTTTTTTTTCAAAATTGGCAAATATGATCTATTTTTTTTTTTAAGAGGCAATGAGAAATAGTGGGAAAAGCCCTGGATTTGAATATGACTTACTATGTGACCTTAAGCACATCACTTGGCCTCACTGAACCTCAGAGAAGTAGCTCATCTCCAAAACATGAACAACGCTTACTTCGCAGGGTTGTGAGACTTACACGAGAAAACAGGTATGGATGTAGCTTACAAACTGGAAAGGTACTATGCGAATGTGTAGGTTTGGTATTACTAAATGGTACTGACAAATAAATTATTCATTCATACATACACCAGCATGTAAATTTTAACTAATAATAAAACTTTTTTTTGGTCAATTATACTGAAGTATAAGTCGCACACATTAAAATTTGCCCTTTCAAGGGGTGCCTGGGTAGCTCAGTCAGTTAAGCATGTGACTCCTGATTTTGGCTCAGGGTAGTGAGATCAAGCCCCTCGTGGGGCTCCAAGCTCAGCAAGGAGTCTGCTTGAGATTCTCGCTCTCCAATAAATAAATAAATCTCTTTTTTTCAATTTTAAGATTGATTTATTTATTTACGAGAGCCCAGTCAGGGATCAATCGCACGACCCCGAGATCAATAACCTGAGCTAAAACCGAGAGTCAGATGCTCAACCGATGAGCCACCTAGGTGTCCCAAATAAATAACTCTTTTAAAAAAAAAAAAACAACTTTGTCCTTTCAGGTGTATAGTTCTGTAAGTTTTGACAAACTATGCAGTATGTAACCACCACCATAATTCAGACACAGAATATTACCATCACCCAAAACGTTCCCAGTGCCCCCTTGCAATTAATCCCTTCTGCCCTCTTCCGCCCCTGGCAACCACTGATCTGATTGCTGTCCCTATAATTTTGTCTTTTCCAGAATATACTGTACATGGAACCACCATAACTCTATGCAGCCTTTTTAATCTGACTTCCTTCACTTGAAATAATGGCTTTTGAGATTCCTCAATATTGTTGCAAGGATCAGCACTTTGTCCTTTTAATTGGCAAGTGATATCCTTTTGTATGGATGTACCGCAATATGTTTATCCATTCGTTGTTGATGGACATTTAGGGTGTTTCCACTTTTGATGATTATGAATAAAGCTGCTGTAGCATTCACACGTAGTTCTCCTTGTAAACACATGTTTTCATTTCTCTTAAGGGGGTACTTAGGGATGGGAATGCTGGGCTATATGGTAAGAGTAATTTTAACTTTTAAATTGCCAGATTTTTCCAAAGTGGCTATACCATTTTGCATTCCCACCAGCAGTTCCTCTGTATTTTTACCAACACTTGGTCTTATGGCTTCCTGCCTTCCTTCTTTTTCCTTTCCTTTCCTTTTCTTTCCTTTCCTTTCCCTCTTTCTTCCTTTCTTCCTTCCTCCTTTCCTTTTTTCTTTTTTTCAAACTTCATCCATCCTACTGGATGGTTAGTGTATCTCATTGTGGTTTTGATACGAATTTCCCGCCAGCTAATGACATTAGGATCTTTTCAAGTGCTTATTTGCCATTGGTATCTCTATGTTGGTAAAGTGTCTTTTGCCCATTTTTTAACTGGGTTGCTTGTCTTACTGTTGAGTTGTAAGGTTTCTTTATATATTCTAGACACACGATCTTTATATATGTATTTTGTACATATTTTATTCCACTCTGTGGCTTATTTTATCATTTCCTTAACAATGCCTTTCAAAGAACAGAAGTTTTTATTGTTAATGAGCCTAATTTATCAATTTTTTCTTTAATGAAAAGAAAATGCTCTTTGTATACCTAGGTAATCTTTCCCTAAACCAAAGACACAAAAATTTTTCTCCCAAAGACACAGATATTTTTAAAGATTTTATTTAGAGAGAGCGAGAGACAGAGCACGAGTGAAGGGGGAGGGGCAGAGGAAGAGGGAGAAGCGGACTCCCTGCTGAGTGGGACTCAATCCCAGGACCCTGGGATCATGACCTGAGCCGAAAGCAGATGCCTAACCCACTAAGCCACAGAGGTGCCCCAGTTTCATATTTTATAGTGATAGTTATATGATACATTCTAAGTTAATTTTTCACATAGCATATGGTTCTCTTTTTTTGTCAAAAATAAACAGGCCTGTACCTCGGAAACAAATAATACATTATATGTTTAAAAAAATAAAAAAGGAGATGGTAAAGAAGGGAAAAATGAAGGGGGGAAATCGGAGGGGGAG
The DNA here is from genome assembly GCF_054177405.1 of Leptonychotes weddellii. Lineage (NCBI taxonomy): Eukaryota > Metazoa > Chordata > Mammalia > Carnivora > Phocidae > Leptonychotes > Leptonychotes weddellii. The sequence goes on from NC_138373.1 coordinate 77,306,115, forward strand.
ACTAACCATGAGAGACTGTGGACTCTCAGCAACAAACTGAGGGTTCTAGAGTGGAGGGGGTTGGGGGGATGGGTTAGCCTGGTGTTGGGTATTAAAAAGGGCACATATTGAATGGCGTACTGGATGTTACACGCAAACAATGACTCATGGAACACTACAGCAAAAACTAATGATGTAATGTATGGTGATTAACATAACATAATAAAATAAAATTTAAAAAAATAAAAATAAATTGACTATATATGTGTGGGTCCACCTCTGAGCTCTCTTTAGCCTGGCTGATCTTTATGTCTATTCTTATGACAATACCACATTATCTTGATTACTGTTGCTTTGTAGCAAGCCTTATAATCAAACAATATATGTCCTCCAACGTTATCCTTTTATTCAAATTGTTCTGCCTTCTTTTGCTTTTCAGTATAAATATTAGAATTAGCTGTCAATTTCTACAAAAAGCTTGCTGGGATTTCTACTGAGCTTGTGTTGGGTCTATACAAAAATTTGAGAACTGACATCTCACTATTGAGTCAGATATTTTACAAAATTTAGCCCTAAAAATATCTCTCTTTTTTTGGATTGAAAGAGGCTTATTATAGGAAGAGTAACCAAAAGAAATTAGGGATTTCTTTTCCTTTTTTTGAGGTATAATTCACATATAACATTAGTTTTAGGTATACAACATAGTGATTCTGTATTTGTGTACAAACATGTTTTTGATGTCACAAATTTATTTTTATATTTCAATTCCTAATTGTTTATTGATAGCATATGTAAGTACAATTAATTTTTGTATATTGACATTGTACCCTGTGACCTCACTAAACTTCCTTATTCATTTTAGTAGGGTTTTTTTTTTTTTTTTGTATATTCTTTGCTACCATCTACATAAATGATCACAAACAGAGAGTTTTATTTTTTTCCTTTCACCATTTTTTCTACTTTAATTACACTGGCTAGGACCTCCAATACAATTTTTCACAGGAGAAGTACAGGGAACATCTTGTTTTGTTCCTAATCTTAGAGGTAGGGCATTCAGTCTTTCATCATTAAGTAGGATATTACCTGTAGGGCTTTTGTGGATGTCTTTTTTCAGGTTAAGGAAGTTCCCTTCTATTTCTAGTTTGATGAAATCTTTTAGTTGTGAATATGTATATATAATCAGGTTTTATATTTTTGTTGGTGATGGTGGTTTCCTTTACTGAAAATATTTTTTCCACCTTTGCTTCAAGATTCCTTCTATGAGCTTGGTTGCTCATAGAGACTTGAGAGAAAGGAGAAGTGCATTTAAATTAGCACCTGTGACAGGTTACTTTGGTCAGAGTCTGTGAGACTGACTAAAGGATAATAGAAAGTAAGTAGCCACCCAAGGAGGTTACAGCTATTCATGTAGGAGATAATTGGGCCATAAAAAAAAATTGCTGGAGGGGCACCTGAGTGGCTCAGTCAGTTAAGCGTCTGCCTTCGGCTCAGGTCATGGTCCCGGGGTCCTGGGATCGAGCCCCGCATTGGGCTCGCTGCACGGCGGAGAGCCTGCTTCTCCCTCTCCCTCTGCCTGCCATTCTATCTGTGCTCTCTCTCTATCTCTCTGTCAAATAAATAAATAAAATCTTTAAAAAAAAAAAAAATTGCGGGGCGCCTGGGTGGCTCAGTCGTTAAGCGTCTGCCTTCGGCTCAGGTCATGATCCCAGGGTCCTGGGATCGAGCCCCGCATCAGGCTCCCTGCTCCGTGGGAAGCCTGCTTCTCCCTCTCCCACTCCCCCTGCTTGTGTTCCTGCTCTCGCTGTCTCTCTCTGTCAAATAAATAAATCTTTAAAAAAAAAAAAAATTGCTGGAGAGGAGGTAATAGATCTGAAATTGGTGAAGAGTAAAATGCCATAAAATGTGGAGAAGGTGGGAGTCTAAAACTGTATTAAAATTTTCCTCTACACCAACATTTGGGGAAGAAGTCAGCGATGGGGGACAATTTTTGAAGTAAGTTCTGTGTGTTTTATACCAATTTCCAAGGGTCAGCATTACGAGTTGTAGAAAATCTGGTAGACAATGAAAGATAAATACCAAACCACAGAAAAAGAGTAATCAGGGCCAAAAAAAAAAAAAAATGGCTTAAGTGTCAACTAAATGAAGATGAAATCTCTAATTTCTGCTGCCGCCTAAGGAGTCTGGGAAGCGCTGGTAACAAAATCTAAAGGAAGGCTTAACTAGACTTTTTATATTCTCATAGGAATCCACCAAGCTTCCTAAAGTTTAAGCGAGAGTCTAAGAAACTGATTTTCAAAATACAATTTGTTCATAAAACAGAGTATTCATGCACAGAGGGAAAAAAGTGGGAGCAAAGTAGATAGCTTGTATTAGAGAACTCATATCGAATGCAGTGTTCCTCCAAACACGATCTGCAGGCAACTTGCCTCAGAAACAAGGTGAGCACTTGGCAACATCTGCAGATATGCAGGCTTAACCCCAGAAAAAGTGATGCAGAATCTCTGGAGATAAAATTCCGAAGATCGGCATTTTTCACAAGTGCCCCAAGTAATACTGGGGCACTGCAGGTAGAGATGTACTGAACAGAGGAGTGCAGAAAGAAACAGTGGCTCCCCAATCCAATCCACCAGTACACACAAGCCTCAAAGCAGTGTTTCTCGAACTATGGCCACAATCGGCATTTTTTAGTGGAACAGAACAGAACGGGGCAGTAATGGGCCCTTAACCAAGACAGTAGAGAGTGAATTAGACTGGAAGGAAGAAAGAGTGAAAATTCTCACATGAATGGGGAGAAAAAGTTAGTTTTGGAGTTTCTTCCCACATCCTGGGTCAGTTCATCTTGTGCAGAACTCTTACAACATCAGCTCATCCCATGATGAACTTTACTTCGAAAAGCCATGGAGAACTGCAATTTGCATTCAGAAAAGCTGAACAAATTAGCTGCGGGCAATAGACTTGTGAGGCTGAACAGCCCGGCAGGCTGAGGTATGACTTGGAGTGAGTGATTCTGAGCTGAGGAACACTGACAAGCACGCAGGAAGGGCCGGGTGGCAAGGAGAAACAGCAGACTGGCATAGACAGAGAAGCAGAGACAAGATAACAATGGTTCTTTCAGCCAGCAGGGGAAGGAGACATGCCCAGTAGCTGCCTTGGTTCCAGCAGGGGGTCTGATATTCACCCCCAACCCCACCCTGGGTCCTCTTGAGGCCCATCATCCTTGCCCAGTAATAAACCTCCGCAACCCAAGCCAGTCCCAGGGCCTTCAGTGCTTCTCAACCGATTAATTTCGGGAATGATTGTAGATCACTGAATGATGATGGCACCATGACAGAGTCGCACAGAATCAATCCTCACTCCTAAACACTTACGTAATACTTACTGTGTGATAACCATGCTCCAAACGCTTTATATGTCATAATTCACTTCATCTTCACACAACCCTGAGGCAGATGCAATTTTTAGCCCATTTAAGAGATGAATAAACTGAGGGGTGCAAAAGTTAAGTATAACTTTTAAGCAAGTTACACTTTTTTAGTTATACTTCTGGTGATACGTTTTAAAGCTAAGTAACCCCAGGTTACACTGCTCCTAAATGGAGAAGCTGGGATATGAAGTTAGGCAGTTATTTCTGGCATCCCTGCTATTAATCACTACCCTATACATCCTCTCAAAATGCCAGCGCAGAAAAACATTCCAAGCTGGAAAATAATGACAAAAACAAGCTGAAATGCTTTTGAAGAAATGTTCAATGTTACAGACAAAACAAAAACATGGATAAAGAAGAAAACAGATTATAAGAATTTTAATAACAAAAGTAACTTCATAAAAACTTTTTTTTGAGAATTTTTTTTAAGATTTTATTTATTTGAGAGAGAGAAAGAGAGACAGAGGGAGAGCATGAGAGGGGGGAGGGTCAGAGGGAGAAGCGATGCAGGACTCGATCCTGGGACTCCGGGATCATGACCTGAGCCGAAGGCGGTCGCTTAAGGAACTGAGCCACCCAGGTGCCCTAAAAACTTTTTGTTTAACAAGTAACATTTACACAGACAAAAACATACATTTTAAGTGTATATGCAATTCAATGAATTTTTATAAAATACACCATCACTGAGGTTTTTAAATGTTTTCATAAGTAAGTATAGAGAAATAGTCATGGAGGAGAAAAGGAATGCTTGCTCTCTTTATCCCTGAAACTAAATTTAAAAAAACTAGTACAAAAACTAATATATAAAACTATACATAAGGCGGGGGAGGGGGAATAAGGCACAGAATTCAATAGAACTCTTCCAAAAAGATCAGCAAGAGATAGCATGAACGGAAGCAGGAAAAAAAAAAAAGAAAACGAAACCAAAACTCCTAAAAGACTAACTCAATTCTTACTCAAAGCGACCTGCTTTCAGAACACTTTGGGGATTTACTGCAGTCTTACTTACACTTACCCACTCATCCAGGACAAGTAATAATTACGGAAAGTGAGTAACAGAGACTGGGGGTTTGTGAATCTCATATGGTTTATTTCTTTGGAGCAGTCGTGAAGAGGTGAGAGTGCCAATAAACGCTTCTTTGGGCCAATAAGCCCCCAGGTGTTTACCTCTGAAGCCTCTTCTGTGGCCAGGGATTACATCTATGTAGCACCTTCCCTCTGAAATGGAAAGGAAAACCACGTCGCATCCTCAAATGTATGGTGACAGTGGCTCTGTGTGAGTGGCTGTGGACTTGGCCCCAGGACTGGTGAAGTCCACATCCACCTTCATCCGCCTCTACAAGCCCGTTAGCTCCTTTGTCCTGATTCCAAGTCAGTTGGGCAAACAATGAAATAGCTCAACT
>NC_138373.1:77311020-77339511 GCF_054177405.1 Leptonychotes weddellii
CGGGGTCTTGGGATCGAGTCCCGCATCGGGCTCCCTGCTCCTTGGGAGCCTGCTTCTCCCTCTGCCTCTCTCTCTCTCTCTGTCTCTCATGAATAAATAAATAAAATCTTAAAAAAAAAAAAAAGAAGAAAAAAGAGGGGACAAACACTTACATTTAACCCCCAAAATCAATATATATAACATCTCTAGGCAAAGAAAACAATTTTGCCACCTATTAGCTTGGCGTAGGGCATAAAGAAGCTTTATCTGAGTCTGCTAAGGGAATTTTAGGTAGGCACAGTATAATTACCTAACTTAATAATATCAGAGCTCCATCTTCTAACTACTTTCTAACCTTTACCTAATTAATTTTCACAAAACCTTTGCAAGGTAGGCATGTATTAAACACCCAGTTTGTAAATGGACAAACCAAGAGCAAGAGGTTAAGTGACTTACCTAAAACTAAAGAGAGAGGCTGGTATGTGAAATCAGAATGTGAACAGCAGTAAAGTATTTCTGTTCCCCAAGACCATGCCAAACTCATATTTTTCCAAATTGCTTGTGTTCTCAATCTCCTAGGGCTTACAGAATGGCACCAAGGATGGATTTTTGCACTGGTAAAATGGGCATACACCTGGCTGTCATTCAAGTGACAAAAAGAAGTGCATTTCCCGCAAGTAGATAGGAGCCCAGAAAGCTAAAATACCCAGTGATAACAGGTACAATGATGTATAATCAGGCGAACAAAGCTCTCCATCAGTCAGTCATTCTCCAGCCTTCCTGATCAACAGACTTTATCTTTTCTAGACTTCTAAGCGAAGTCTGATCAAGGCAATAGTCTAAGACTCTCCAGTTAGCGGAGACTGAAGTGGTCTATCTTAACTCTGTCCTCACCATGTCTGGGAGGAATTGAGACCCTGCCGCCCGCCAGCAGCCCCTGCCACGCCGACCCTGACTACATAACTAGCTTCCTCGATTGCTCTACAATCCCCTACTATAACTGAAGGCTTGCCTTGAAATCCAGCTCACCAACCAGAGCCTTGACCTTCTGCTTGACTCTTTCATTTCCTCCTTCTAGGTGAACACAAAGCTCTCCAGAGTCCCAGGAAGGCCCTGCATTCCTCGTGTCTCTTTGGATACTATCATGTGGTGCATCCTCCACCTATGTCTCTTTGAAGCTATCTTGACTGCTGGATCAATCCTACTTTCCCTGATCTCACCCTCCATTTCATTCATCCCCTGCTTCCCCCAGTGCCAACTGCTAAGATCCCATGACATCTTAAAGTCAAATCTTCATGGACTGTGGACTTTAAGCATTAAGGATATTATTTCAACACTGATGAGGAATGGGTGTTTTCTCCCTCTTTCCTGGACATTCTGCCACTCCTTATTCTCTGCATTATCACTACCCGCCTCTAGTAATTTCCTCTTGCCCTATCTGCGTGTTCTCCCAGATCTTCTTGGTCTCTCAGATCTTCTTGATCCTGTGAAGTTTGTCCATCTACCTATCATCTCTGGAAAGCAAAGTACTTTAGGACCGCTGTCCTTAGAGTCTCCTACGGATTATTCTATAGCTTCTGAAAGCCATCCTGGGGATTTGTAAACTGCAGAGCCTAAACTGCATCTTGAAATCTGTCTGCTGGTGACTCGTGGGTCGGTACTGCCACCACTCCATGGGCACAAAGGCAGCACTAGACAGTCTATTTAGGGATGCTTAGGGACAGCAATCCGGTCAGAAAAAGAAGTTAGGGGACCATCATAATGTAGCATATACACAGCCGACACTGTTTTTACAGGGTGTATCTGTTTGTTGAGAAGAGGGGGTGCCGCAGGAAGGCCTGTCAATATTTGGAATTATGCTTCCCCCACACCGCTTTTTATGTCATTGCTGTCTCCTAAACCAGCTCAAGTATTTAGGTTTCTAAAACCAAACTGTAAGAGCTAGTGAAATGGAGTGGATGGTGGCTGTCAAGTCCAGAGCCCTGCTCACCAATACCCTGGACCCAGTGTGACTTCTGCCCAGCCCAGTGAGGATTTCAAAGGAGACCATGAAGGGCACCTGGGTGGCTCAGTTGGTTAAGCCACTGCCTTCGGCTCAGGTCATGATCCTGGAGTCCCGGGATCGAGTCCCGCATCGGGCTCCCTGCTCGGCGGGGAGTCTGCTTCTCCCTCTGACCCTCCCCCCTCTCGTGCTCTCTCTCTCTATCTCATTCTCACTCTCAAATAAATAAATAAAATCTTTAAAAAAAAAAAAAAAAAGGAGACCATGCATTTTGGGCACCATGCAGACTTTAATTCTCTGGGAGAGAAGCAGAACCCTGGGATCCATAGTCTGGGAAGCCACAAGCTCCAGGGGGTCCAGCACCCATACAAGCAGGTTTCCTCTGCAGGTGAGGACACCTGAGGGCAACGGCGTCTTCAATCTTGTATCTAGCCAAGCCCCACTACCTCTGCTCCCTGTCAGGATCACTGATGTGCAGCCACCTTTAGTTGACTGCCATCTTTCATCTTCTGGAATGTCATTTTTAAATGTGTTAGTATTTCATTTGTACAATGCCCTGGATACTGGATTGGAGCACAACTGCAGCAGATTAACACTATTTATTTTACATACTTGAAGATAGAGCCTCTTGAACTCAATAAGCAAATGCAAGTGAATAATATGCAAATCTATGTTTTCTGCCAAGACTCTGGCATTTTTCTTTTAATGGGACTGTGATTCCTATTCAAGAAGGAAGAGCATCTTCCTCGCATCCCCCTGCATCAATGCTCTCCTCCTCTTTCCTTCAAGGTCCTGACCAGCTTGTAACTTCACTAAGCTTCAAAGCCTTGAGAAAATTACAGGCTCCACTGAATTACATTTAAACCTATAATGGTCATTCCAAGACATTATTTAGTGCCTTTTGATAGGTGTGCTACAAATGCAATGGGGGTCACACTACTTCACTGCCAAACTGGAATTTTATTCTTAACTTCATGAAATCTGACAGTCTCCTTTAGTAATTCTAAATTTAAATGTTCTCACCTACTGTACAGATGCAGTCACACAACCTTTCTTAAAAAAAAAGGAATGCACTTTACAAAGCTTTTAGAAGTTAAATTTACAATGGCGCTGGTAAAAGATGTCACACTGGCACCTGCAAAGTTCAATCTTCTATTTAGCCTCAGAAGAGTAAATTACATGTATCTTACACATGCCTTGCCAGAAACACCACCACCATCATTACCATAACCACCACCAAAGCTACCAGGAGAGAAAGATATATGCTCAGACCCAAGAGAAGCTACTGAAGACACTAATCAAATTCAACAGTTATTTGCCTACAACCTACAAGTTGTCAAAAATATAAAGGTAAAACAAGCCTTGTGCTTTAGAAGTGTACAATCTAATAAAAATAATGACAGTAATATTCACTTATACTTATTTTCACCAGGCACCATGCTCAGCACTTAACATGGCCACGTCATTGGTTCCTCATGACAACCATACCTGCCCAGTTAAAAAAATGATAGAGACCAGATTCCAACCCAAAGAAGCCATCCTAGTGATTCACATACAAATAATCATTGAAAGGAATTGAATTAAAATTGCACAGGCTAAACACAACTGTCCCAAAGAACCAAAGCGAGATCCTTAAATTAACTCTGAGAAAAGGTTTTCATTCAGGGCTATAACAACATAAGGGAAGAAAGAAATCAGAAGCTCCATCTCCCAATGGCCCAGTTCTAATTTGTATTTTATGCTTATCTGTCAAATTCAATAAAATGTCCTCATGGTTCTCTAGGCCTAGTCCCTTTATAAAGAATATTATTTTTAAAAAACTATTTCAAATTCTCATAATGCAATGTCACACAGGCTAGACTTATCCCCTCCTATGTTGGGAATGGAATAAATGAGATCCCCTAAGTGACCCGGGGGCCTGTGAGGCCCTAAGATTCCCAGGCACTATAAGCCAAAAAAGTACACAGGCCAAAATTAAACTGTATTCCCTACTCTACTCCCATTCTCCTATTCTCCCACAACTTGCTTATCCTTTTTGGTTCTGCAGAAGTGCTAGAAGGCAAGGCATGTCACCTTGTATAAAAACACTTCTGCCTGTAAATACAAAACACTCTCAAAAACCCAGTGGTACATGAGAATATGGTGAAGCACCAGAGCTTCAAATAAGAGTCCCAAGGGCTAGCTGTGGCCCACCTTAATCATACAGTTCTCTTGAAGACTTTGGGGGTATGGAGGTTATCTAATTAGTTCCCCAGGAAGACAAAATGTTACTGAGGTTTTAGAAGTGAATCCTCCAGCTTGCTCCAAACTGATTCATCAGACATCTTGAAAGTACATTCTCTTTTATGAAACTAGTGTATTCAAAGCTCAGAGGAACAGTCATCAGGGATGAGCAGCCATATTTTAAAATAGCTAATGCACTCTGCTTCACCACTGTTACCAATAAAATATTCATGGGCCTGTACACACATTGATTTCTAATCATATGACCAACTACTGAAGAAGTGTGTGTGTCTCTTGTACTGGTGAAGAGTATAATGTAGAAGACAGATGCTGGAAGTGAGGGATGGGCAGCAGGAGCCATTAAAAATTCTATTTTCAGGGCGCCTGGGTGGCTCAGATGGTTAAGCGTCTGCCTTCGGCTCAGGTCATGATCCCAGGGTCCTGGGATCGAGTCCCGCATCGGGCTCCCTGCTCCTTGGGAGCCTGCTTCTCCCTCTGCCTCTCTCTCTCTGTCTCTAATGAATAAATAAATACAATCTTTAAAAAAAAAAAAAATTCTATTTCCAAAGGAGTTCTTAGTAACACAGAATAGTCCTTAAGTTGCGATGTCAACTGAAAAGAGCAACGTGAAAAAAATTTTGATTTTTGATTTTGATAATCCACAGAAATAAAGGAAGAAATATACTGAAACAGTAGATAAAAAACATTCATTAAATTTTTTGTTCAATCATTATTAACTAATGCCAAAGTTTACAGACTGTACACATCAGCTGGAAACTCTATAAAAAGATATACATGAACATATCTCACTTTACTTAATAGAGGTGTGCCTGAAAATCTATACATAAAACTCAGATATTTGAAAGCCATCTACCCAGAGACTCATCATGACAGCTTGCTATTTAAAACTATGATTTTGAGGGGCGCCTGGGTGGCTCAGTTGTTAAGCGTCTGCCTTCAGCTCAGGTCATGATCCCAGGGTCCTGGGATCGAGCCCCACATCCGGCTCCCGGCTCAGCGGGGAGCCTGCTTCTCCCTCTCCCACTCCCCCTGCTTGCGTTCCCTCTCTCGCTATGTCTCTGTCAAATAAAATCTTTAACATATAAATGAATGAATGAATGAATAAATAAATAAAACTATGATTCTGAGAAACTAATGGCCAAGAGGAAAAAAATCAACCAAGAACAACCAAACAAGCAATTTAACACATTTTTAAAGGAAAAGACAGGTTTGCATTCATCTGATTTATATACTGATGACACAAAATTATGTTCATATATATAATCAGGAATTTAAAATATACTGCAGATATAAGCAGAAAATTCGCAAAAGAGAAATTACAAATGATTAACAAATATAGAAAATTGTTCAATATCACTGGTAATTATAGAAATCAAATTAACTTAGCAGTAGAGCATAATTTCTACCTACCAAATCATAAATATTATTTATTTAGTTTTTAGAGGGGAGTAGACAGGATATGGTGGAAAAAGGCATTCTCACATATTACTATAGAGAGTATAAATTGATAAAAAAAAAAAAAAACATTTTGGAAAAGCCATTTGGCATTATAGATCAAGAGCCTTAAAAATGTTCCTACCTTTGACCCTGTAAATTCAATTTCTGGGAATCTATCCTAAGGAAATAATGTAAAATATAGACAGAAAAGCTTTATACACCAAAATGTTCATTGCAGCTTCATTTATAATAGTGAAAAATTGAAAGTAATTAAATGGCCGACAGTAAGAAGGTGGTTAAGTAAATTATGCTATAGATATATGACAGAATGCTAAATAACCTAAAAAATTATGTTTACTAAGAATTTTTAATACCATAGAAAACCCTTATGCTGTGGCATTAAATTAAAAAGCAGCACAAAAAAATGGTATGATACAATCTATACAAAAATAAGTAGAAAAATGTTGGTAGGAAATACACAAAAATGTTAACAACTATTATCTTTGTTAGAATTTGAGTGATTTTTTTTCTTCTTTCTGCCAATGTTTCTATTTTTTCCAAATATTACACAATGAGCGTATGTTACTGTCAATCAGAAAAAAAGTTATTAAAGTTATATTTTACTTACATTTCAAGTATCTGTACCAGTCATTTAATAGGAAAAGACAAAGAAGGAAAGAAGAATAAAACTGAAATAAGGCAGAGAAACAAATTAATGGAGTATCAGCCTCTTCCCATCCCTTTTTAGGTACTGCCAATAAATTTTTTAAAGACATGTTGGGACTTAGCAATTACAAGCATATGAAATATTTACCCCATTAGCTGAATAAAAATAAGTGCATAAATCTGTCTAGGGTCAGATATTTCCTACTTCTGACTTAAAGGAATCACATAATGAATCATTCTGGAAAGAATCATTTCTATAAAGTGAGCGTCATGATCTAATTCTGAGTTATCAAGTTTATTTAAAGTGCTCCACCTCTTTGGTGTGCATATAAAGGCCCTTGTGCACTGTGCAAATATTGTGAATGTGTGTGCATTGTGTAGACACATAATAAAGACCATAACAGCAACTAGAGTTGCATGGCTTGGTTTAGATGAAACATCTCTCTTGCCAGAGGAAGAAACTGAGGCCCAAAGAAATTATGAGGTTAAGAAATTTTCTCAGGGTTATGTGGGCAGCCCATAACAAAGCCAGTATGGTTGGACCACCAGTCTCTAATTTATTAATTTACAAACTAATTTACATCACCAAGTTTATATCCCAGTGCTAGGAGTATAAGAAAGGAAAGCTGAAATAAAATTGCAGTAACTCCTAGCTCTTACCCTACCCAGGAAATGAACACCTTCACTTGAATCATTTTGTATAAGGAAGGGACTTCAAAAGCTGTTGGGAGTGGGTGGCTGAGCTCTTTGATCTGTGAATGACTGTCCTAGGTGGTCACTAATCGCTCAATTAGCAGAATAAACGGAAAGTAGAGGCTAAAACAGTATTTTTGTTGGTGTGCTACGATCAAAACAGCTCTTTCCAAAATTTCAAAGGCCAAGAATCTCAGAAGTTCTTAAGAAATGACAGAAAAGTGAATTAATAATGTAAACTGAACTCTGCAGACTATAAATATTTTACAGTTCTTGTTACAACATTAGGCTAGGTATCCCTGCTTTGTGATTCTTGGTGGCTGTGATTAGCCTGTGTAAAGTATTTCAAGGTGACCGATTAAACTTACTATCTGAGGGCTTCAGAAAAAGTTTTTAAATGTAGATCTTCAGATCCTTTTCATACTATGTCAGTTCCTCTAACTTTGGGATCTAAAGAAGTATATTTTGGCTTAAGATCCTTGTGCCTATTAATTAGAATAATAGTATAGGTAGCACAGATTGATTAAATCAAGACTTAAATCACTTGGGCAGAACAACTTAACTCCCTTTTATTTTGCCAAATGTATGTGTATATATTAGAATATATATGTTTTATATTTCACTGATACTATTTAGGCAAATTCCTTATGCAAGTATTTTCTACATACAGAAACTTAATGGTGAAAATAAAGTAGAAAATAACGTATGCAAACGGGATTACAGTGTGGTTTCCAGAGGAGAGATAGATTGTTAACAGAGGACTCTACCGATGCAGAATCTCCTTTAACTGACAATAAACTCAGAGCTGAGAACAGCAGCATCGTGCCAAGGGAAATGAGTAATAGTGAGAAAGAGTGGGACAGGAGTGCAGAGCTGACGAAGCTAAGGTGCAGGATGAGCTTGGCTATGACAAGTCCATGGAGGATTGTAATTAAAGATCAAGGCAGACATTTGGAAAAGAACCAAGCAGTAGATAGGGTGTCCGATGAAAAGAGCAAAGCAATGGGGTTAATCCTTCAGAAGGCCTGTGGCATCACCCCTGGCCAGCAAGGGCATGCAAAGAATTCAATAAAGTTACGAGAACAGGAATCATTTAAGAAAATTATCATTAAGGCCATAATGGCGTTTGTAAAATTTGAAATACATCTCCAAAATGAACGTAAGTTACAACTACATGGCAATAATTTCCCTAAGTTGTATTTAAAAAGTCCATAAAAATTAAAAAGATAATTTTTTAAATTATCCTCACATGGCGATCTCATGGCCCTGTGGACAAGTGAAGTCCTTGAAAAAGTCCAGAATATAAAATGTGTTTGAGGGGGCCTTCAGGACGCCATACATAAAGACTATTATCACTTTATGGGCAAAGTAGGTTATATATTACAAATTTCACCATCTAGCAAGGACTGTAGACAGAACAAGCCTGGCTTGGACATACAGTAACTGAGTGACCTTGAATAAGCTGTTTAAACTTTCTTATCCACAGGTCTCTGATCTGTAAACTGGAGATAATACCTACCTTGCAGAACTTTTGTGAAAATTAAATGAGATAATGTATGTAAAGTACCCAGAGAAATGCCTGGCACCTCTGCCCTCATAACAGATGCTATTTGTAATAATGATTATGATGAGGAGGAGGATGCTTATTTAAAATATTGCAAACATTTAAATTTCTCCATCCCTTGCTCTTTTCGATTGCCCTAAAAAGCATCATCATCCCTCTGCCTCCCAACTCCCCGCAACTCTCTGAAAAACGGACAAGAATTAGGAAAAAGCCTGAGGTATCAGAGAAGTTTCTCATCGACAGAACATATTTCCTTGGAGTTTCTCAGGTTAGTCAGCCTCACTCATGCCTCTTTCATGCAGGGGAATCAGAGCCCCAGACCAGCCAGAGCTTTGCTGCAGAAACTTTCCAAATCGCTCCACCACCTTCTCTGTTAGCATACTCTAAATAAAAGATTTCCTAGGGGAGCCTGGGTGGCTCAGTTGGTTAAGCGTCCAACTCTTGATCTCGGCACAGGTCTTAATCTTAGGGTGTGAATTTAAGTGCCATGTTGGGCTCCACGCTGGGCATGGATGGAGCCTACTTAAAAAAAAAAAAAGGGGGGCGCCTGGGTGGCTCAGTTGGTTAAGCGACTGCCTTCGGCTCAGGTCATGATTCTGGAGTCCCGGGATCGAGGTCCGCATCGGGCTCCCTGCTCGGCGGGGAGTCTGCTTCTCCCTCTCCCACTCCCCGTTTGTGTTCCCTCTCTCGCTGTGTCTTCCTCTGTCAAATAAATAAATAAAATCTTTTAAAAAAAAAAAGATTCCCTAACCCCCCCACCATGCACTGATAAAGCCCAAAGTTACAAACAAGCAGGCACAGAGGAGAGAAACACCACAGTTTAATGAAGAGTACAGAAAATGATCAGCTAAGAGACTCCCAAATCTTTAATATTTGACAAGAGAACAAATTAAAATATTAACCTCCTTCCTTATCATTTCCCAAGTAAGGTCTCCTGAAGCCTGCTGAGTTCTAACTCTGTTTTCAGTTTATAGCAAGTATAGACTCTCCCACTGAGTCGGGAGCCCTTAAACATTTGAAAGTAAGTGGCTAGGAGATCTCAGGCAAGACACTTATCTCTCTGGGCCTATGTCTCCCTTCTGGAAAATAAGGATGTTGTATTAGGTAATCTTGAAAGTCCATTCCAGAGACAGATAGACAGATGATTGACAGATGATAGATATATAATGAGAGCACATTTTTATTGGGAAAATAACAATAATTAAGTATGGCTTAATCATTTAGTTCTACTGAAAAATTATGTCCTAGGCCCAGGTTATTTTAATAACTTTGTCCTTATTGAAAATAAAAACAAAACATGCCAAAACTTATGAGATGCATTGAAGTCGTATTAAGATGGAAGTTTACTGTGCTACACACTTATGTTAAAAAGGAAGAAAAGATCTCAAATCATCAACCTAACTTTATGCTTCAAGGAACTAGGGGGAAAAAAGCAAGCTAAACCCAAAATTAGCAGATGAAAGGATATAATAAAGACTAGAGCAGAAATAAACAAAATAGAGAAAATAAAAATAGGGAAAAAAGAGTTAGTTTTTTTGAAAAAATCAATAAAACTCCAATAACAAAAACTAGAAATAAAAGAGGAGACATTATAATTGATGTCACAGAAATAAAAGTTATCATTAGAGACTACTATGAATAACTATACACTAACAAATTGGGAAATCTAGGAGAAATGGATAAATTCTTAGAAATATACAATCCATCAAGACTTAATCATGAAGACATAAAAAATCTGAACAGACCTGTAACTAGTAAGGAGACCAAATCAATAGTCAAAAACTTCTAAACACAGAAAAGCCTGATGGCTTCACTGGGGAATTCTACCATACATTTAAAGAAGAATTAACACAAATCCTTCTTAAACTTTCAAAAAAACTGAAGAGGAAATACTTCCAAACTCATTTAGTAAGGCCAGCATTATCTTGATACCAAGACCAGACAAAAACTACAAGAAAGCTACAGACCGATATTCCTGATGAATACTGATGTAAAAATCCTTAACAAAATACTAACATACCAAATTAGCATATTAACAGAATTATATGCCATGACCAAGTGGGATTTATTCCTGTAATGCAAAGATGGTTCAACATATGAAAATCAATCTCTGTAATAAACCACATTAATATAATGAAAGGCAAAAATCACATGATCATTTCAATTAAAGCAAAAAAAACATTTGACAAAATTCAACACTCTTTCATGATAAAAACACAAAACTAGAGGTGGAAAAAAAAAAAACTACCTCAACATAAATATCAAACCCTCAGCTAACATCATACACAATGGTAAAAAACTGAGTTTTTTGGACATCTAGGTGTCTCAGTCAGTTAAGTGTCTGACTTCTGGTTTTGGCTCAGGTCATGATCTCAGGGTCATGAGATCAAGCCCCATGTCGGGCTCCGTGCTCAGCACAGAGTCTGCTTTGGATTCTCTACCTTTCTCTCCCCCTGCCCCTCCCCCCACCTGCACACACACACTTTCTCTCTCTCTCTTTCTTTCTAAAATAAATAAATAAATCTTAAAAAAAAAAAACTGAGAGTTTTTCCTCTAAGATCAGAAACAAGGCAACAATGCCTACTCTCACCACTTTTATTCAATATAGTTGAAGTTGTAGCCAGAGTAATTAGGCAAGAAAAATAAATAAAAGGCATCCAAATTGGAAAAGAAGTAAAAATATCTGTGTTCACAGAGAGCATGATTTTACATACAGAAAACCCTAAAGATTCCATAGAAAAACTTATAATTATAAGTGAATTCAGCAAAGTTGCAGGACACAAAATCAATCCACAAAAATCAGCTGTGTTTCTATACACCAAAAATGAATAATCTGAAAAGAAAATTAGGAAAATGATCCCATTTACAATAGCATCAAAAATAATAAAGTACTTAGGAATAAACTTAACAAAGGAGGCGAAAGACTTGTACACTGAAAACTACAAAATATTCCTGAAGGAAATTAAAGAAAACACAAATAAATGGAAGATATGTCATATTCATGGTTTAGAAGACTTAATATGGTTAAAATATCCATACTATACAAAGTGATCTATAGACTCAGTGCAATCCCCATCAAAATCCCAGTGGCATATTTTTGCAGAAATAGAAAACCATCCTAAAATTGATATGGAATCTCAAAGAATTCCAAAGAGCCAAATAATCATGAGAAAGAAAAAACAAAGCTAGAGGCCTCATACTTCCTGATTTTCAAATATATTTCAAATACATTACAAAGCTACAATAACCAAAACAGTATGAAACTGGCATAAAGACAGATATATGGGGCAGAATAGAGAGCCTAGAAGTAAATCCTCATGTGTAAGGCCAAATGGTCTTTGATAAGGGTGCCAAGACTACATAATGGGGAAAGGACACTCTCTTCAACAAATAGTGCTGGAAAAACTGGATATCTACATTGAAAAGAAAGAAGATGAACTTTTACCTTACACAATATACAAAAATTAACTCAAAGTGGATTAAAGACCTAAATGCTACACCTGAAACCACAAAACTCCTAGGAAAAAAAAAAATAGGGTAAATGCTTCATGACATTAGATTTAGAAATGATTCCTTGGATATTATACCAAAAGCACAGGCAACAAAAGCAAAAATAGACAAATGGGACTACATCAAACTGAAAAACCTCTATGCAGCAAAGGAAACAATCAACAGAGTTAAAGGCAACCTATGGAATAGGAGCATATATTTACAAATATATATCTGCTAGAGAGATAATATCCACAATATATAAAGAACCTCTGGAACCCAACAACAAAAATAACCCAATTAAAAAATGGACAAAGGACTTGAGTAGACATTTCTCCAAAGAAGATCTACAAATGACCTACAAAGATATGAAAAGACATATCTAATCATCACTAATCATCAGGTAAATATAAATCAAAACCACAATGAGTTATCACCTTATATCCATTATGATGGCCATTATAAAATAATAATAATAATAATAACAAGTAGTGTTGGCAAGGATGTGGAGAAATTGGGACCCATGTCTGTTATTTTGCACTGTTGGTGAGAATGTAAAATGGTGCAGCCCTACGGAAAACAGCACAGTAGTTCCTTAAAAAAAATTGCAAATAGACTTACCAAACAAAGGAAATCCTATTATATACTACAATATGGATACACCTTGAGGACATTATGCTACATGAAATAAACCAGTTTCAAAAAGACAAAGACTGCATGATTCCACTTATAAGAGATATTTAAAGTAGCCAAACTCTTAGAATGGAAGTTGCCAGAGGCTGGGGGCAGCCAAGAAAGGTGAGCTGTAGTTCAATGAGTATAGAGTTTCGGTTTCACAAGATGAAAAAGTTCTAGAGATCTTTTGCGTAACTGTGTGGTTACAGTTAATACTATCGTACTGCATACCTTAAAATAATTAAGAGGATAAATTTTATGTTATCTGCTTTTTTACCACAATAAAAATCAATAAATATATGGTCCTTATTCATCTTCCTACCTCCCACAGCCATCCTCTTTATAATAAAGAAAGAGCTATCTTAGCCACTGGCTTTGCCAGTAAGGCTTGTTTTTAATGAGGAGAAGGGAGATGAGAAAGAAACAATGACAATAAATACACACAAGAGTTGCCTGTGTTACTCTCTGTCTCCTTTCCCAGCTAACCAAATCTGCAGGCTGCAAATGGGACCCAACAGGGTCAGACACTGAGATAAAGGGATTTTTCCCGTTCATTATTTCTAGCTCCTTAGAGTCTTGATTACTAGAACTATACCTAGGTAAACAATAAAAAATAATGATTTATTGAATAATTATGTGCCAGCCACTATGCTGAGCCATTTATACATACAATTGTATTTAATATTCAAAGGTTTTTAGAGATAGGTTAAGTTACTAGCCAAAAGTCACACAGTAATAAATGGCAGAGCAAGGATTTGCACCCAGGCCTGCCTGATTCCTAGGCTGGTGCTTTTAACCACAGGGGAGAGAACTCTTTGTTGCCACAATATGGCTACTACGTGGCTAGATCATCCTGCTTGCTGGATATGGGGAGAATTCAAGAGGCAGAGCACAAATGTAGTCCTTCCTTACCTGCCTATTGCATTTCCTGGTACCCCTACTGCAAATAAGAACTACTATTATCACTACTACTTACTAGTGCTACCACTAGTTACTGAGCATTAGGTTTTATTAGATACCGTGCTAGGCTTCTGTAAGAATTATCATCCCATTTTATAGGTGAGGAAAGTTAAAATTCAGAGAAGCCGATCATTTGCCTCAGGTCACATTAGCTTATAAGGTGAAGACAAAGTTAGAGCCCAACACTGTCTGACTCAATGCAAAATACGTTATTAAAGATTTGGATGTTAGAATTAAGAACACATTAATTAAATTGACATATGATACTAACTTGTGCGTGGCCCCTAACTCATTCAAAGTGAAAAAAAAAAAAAAGTGGATAATGTTCAGTAGAAATGAGACAAGACACTATGATATGACCTGGCAAAAGTGAGTGGGTCAGTGCCAAGTTCAAGAGTGTTTGGTCTCGGCAATTGGGGAGGTGCCTTACGTAAGCCAATGTTCAATCCAAATTAAAATGAAAATGAAAATAGGCAGGAACATCCAGAGGGGTGTCTCCTTTTGCTCCAAGAAGCTCTTCTAGGCAACATAGGCATAGTTGCTAAAAGTGCCAAACATACATTAAAAAATCTATAAATATTAGATATGATTACTTTCTACGTCAAAATAGTAAGTTAAACCAAATGATTCATCTGTAATTAAATAAATGAAATGGGGAAACTGCCAACTATCCACATCCTGTTAGGTGATACAAACAAAGAATAGCATGTTAAGATGTTGAAGATTTTTCTTATTCAGTTTGATGCTCATGGGGACATAAGTGGGGTTATGCTCTCTTTCAAGAAATCCACAGATGTGCTTTGTAGAAGGTGATGTATCTACAAAGAGTTTTTTCTTTTTTAATTGAAGAATAATTTCACAACAGTTTCCAGTCTAGGAAAATCTCATATACCTAACCTGTAACAACCTTATTTCCCATATATTTCCCACCTCCCCCTAAAGGATACAGGTACTATTGGTAGGACTCAAACAGGCTCTTGTCTTCCCAGTTCCATACTGTTTTCATAATGTTCCAATCCTAGAATGATCTTTCCCTCTCTCTATTTGTTGAATGTATTAATATAACTCTTAAATATCCCTCTTCTATAACTCCTTTTCAAATATACTCAAGAAAATATAAGCAGCTCAGGGCTTCCATTTTTTAATCATTGTGGAATATTCATATAAGAAGTTCATAAAATATTTATGTATTCACTCTTCCAAATATTCATTCTTCCAAATAATTCTAGAGCAAACACTCCTATAACTACCACCCAGAATAAAAAATAACCTATTAGAACCATCCCAAAAGACCCATGTGCCCTTCCTTTGTTACAACCCTCTCTCTTACCAACAGAAGAAACCACCAGCCCTACTGAGTATTATAATCATTTTCTTCTTTTATTTTATAATTTTACCTAATGACATATCCTTAAGTAGTATGGTGTAGTTTTATAACATTACATAAATAGAATCATACCACATGTATTATTTCACATTTTGCTTCTTTTACTCTGTATCAGACGTGTGAGATTTAGCCATGATGTTGGGTACAGCTGTGATTCATTTACCTCAATTGCTCTATACTGTTCCATTCTGTGAATGTACTTCAATTTATTTATCTACATTGGAACATAGATAAGACTTTTGGGTCAATTTCAGTTTGGAGCTATTTTGCCATGTCAACTGTTGCCCAAGACCTGGAAAAATAACGCATGTTTTCTGTAAGATTTTTACCCTCTGTGTGGTATTCACAGGGGATATATGTATGTATGTGTATATATAAACATATATATCCTGCCTATGAATTTCAAACTTATCCTCTATATATGTCAAACTTAACACATAAAGTCAAACTACTTTTCCAAATTGGGCCAATTTCACTCTGACAGGCAGTAGGGTTCCTCTTAATCTATGTTCTCACAAACACTTGGTATTAATTTGTACAAATATTTCAGCCAATCAGTGGAATATACCGTGGCAACTCTAATGGTTTTAATTTGTATTCCTCTGCTTCCTAATGAGGTTGACATCTTTTCGTATGTTTATTGGCCATTTAGATATCCCCTTCCGGAAGGGCCTTTTAAAGCCTTTTTACTAACCCATTTTACTAGAGAGTTGTCAACTTTATTCTTATTAATTTATACAAGAATATTCATTTCTTTATAAATTATGAACACTTTATATAGATATAGAGATACTCTATTTTGTATATTCTGGATATATATTTCTTTTCTTAATCTTTTCTTCTCTTAAAAAGATTTATTTAGGGCGCCTGGGTGGCTCAGTTGGTTAAGCGACTGCCTGGAGTCCCTGGATCGAGTCCCACATCGGGCTCCCTGCTCGGCAGGGAGTCTGCTTCTCCCTCTGACCCTCCCCCTTCTCATGCTCTCTCTATCTCATTCTCTCTCAAATGAATAAATAAAATCTTTAAAAAAAAAATAGAAGATTTATTTATTTATTTACTGAGAGAGCGAGCACATGAGTGGGAGGGGCAGAGGGAGAGGGAGAGAGAATCTCAAGCAGACTTCGCGCTAAGCACAGAGCCTGACGAGAGGCTCGGTCCCAGGACCCTGAGATCAGGACCTGAGCCAAAACCAAGAGCTGGATGCTTAACTGACTGCACCACCAGGCACCCCTGGATATGTATTTCTTTAAAAAATCTAAATCAGTAAGGCATGTGATGTGATGAACACTGGGTGTTAATACGCAACTGATGAATCACTGAACACCACACCTGAAACTCATGGTGTACTATATGTTGGCTAATTGAATTTAAATTTTTTTTTAAAAGTCTAAATCAGTGCTGTACAGTATGGTAGCCAGTAGGCACATGTGGCTATTGAGCACCTGAAATACAGCTAATGAGGTAAAGAATTGCTTCGTAAATTTAATTTAATCTAACCTAATTTAATTTAATTTAAGTAGCCACATGTGGCTACTGGTTACCATGTTGAACAGCATAATCAATCCTGAATGTGAGTCTTTTGTCAGCTATATATCTTATAAATGTATCTACCCACTCTCTATCTTTTTGTTATCTTTATGATATAATGATATAAAAATTGCAAATGTAATGTAGTTAAACATATCAAACTTGCTTTTTATTATTAGAAATATTTGGCTTTATATAAAAAAAAATTTTCCTACTCCAAGTTCAGGAGATATTCTTCTAGCTGCTATAAGGTCTATAGTTTTACCTCTCACATTTACATCTCAAATCCACATAGAATTGGTTTTTGTATGTGCTAAGAAGTGAGGAACCTTTTACATTTTTTTTATACAGATGCCCAGTATGCCCAGCATTAATAATTAAAAAGTCTATCTTTTCTCCACCAATCTGCCATGCTGAGTTTTGGTACTGAGAATATGTAAGCCTCATTTTAAAAACCTTAACAAAACACCAAACCAAAACAAACAAACAAACAAAACTAGGGACTGTCATCTCTTTTTATATTCTCTGGAAGAGTTTATGTAAGAGTAAAAGTTTTCTTCCTTTAATGGTTGACAAACTTGCCAATGAAGTTCTCTGAGCCTGGCATTTTCCTTTTAGGAAGATTTCTTTTACTCCAAGTAAATGTATTAAAGATTATCGTAATTCTTAGATTGTCTACTCACTTGTGAATCAGTACTGGTGAGTTCTATTTTCTAATAATTTTTCTATTCAACTACATTTTCAAAACCATCAGCATACAGTTTTTATAATAATTTATCTTTTTATTTTATGTAGCCTTTCTAATGTTACCCTCTTTTTCATTCCATAGAGTGATTACATGTGCCTTTTATCATTCTTTCATGACCAGTCTTGCAGGACATTTTAAGCGTGTAAGATTTTTTTTTTTCCAAAAAGACTTCAGATTTTGTGAATATGTTTATTATCAATTTCTTTCATTTATACTGTTATCTTGAGTCCTTCCTTCTGTCCACAGTCTTCTAGGTTATCTTATTTCCCTTTACCTAACTTCATGAGACAAATGTCTATTAATTTTCAGCCTTTTGAAAAATATAAGCTCTAAAGACCATAAATTTTTCTCTAAAGACTGTTTTATCCGCATCCTACATATACTAATTTGTTATTGTTCAAATCAAAATAGTTTCTGAACTTCTATGATGATTTCTCCTTTAACACGTAAGTTATTTATCCCAAATATATCAGATTTTCTGGTTATCCTTTTGCTACTTACTTCTAGCTTAATATTTACATAGCGATCAGAAAGAATAAGGTCTTCTGACCTCGATTTCACTCCTTTGAAATTCAATGAGATGTGATTTAAGTTCTAGTAAATGATCAATTTCTTAAATGTTTCATATATGCTTAAAAAACGGTTTGTATTCTGCACCCTTTTACTGCACATATCTGTTATGTCAAGTTTGTTGATCATATTGGTCAAATCTTGTATATCTATATTGGTAATTGTTGGCTTGTTTTATCTGTGACTGAGGGAAGTATTTTTTTAAATCTCCTATCATAATTATGAATGTTTTTATTTTTCCTTCAGCAACTTAATTGTTAATTATATCATATATTTTGAGGTCATATTACTAGGTTCATATAATCTAAAAATTTTAGATCTTCCTAGTACACTAAAATTTTTATCACTGAAGTGACTCGTCTATTAATATCTTATATTAATGCAGCCAAATCAGCATTCTTTTCGTTAATATTGCATGGCATATATTTTTCCAATCTTTTATATTTAGTTTTCCAGTGTCCTTATGTTTTAGATATGTTGCTTGTAACATATCATTAACAGCATATCATTAGATTTTTTAAAATCCAATCTGAAAATTATTTAAGTACAGCATTTTTAGTTTCTGTAATTAACGGGCTTAAATTGGTTATCTTGTGTTTTCTATTTGCACTGCCTGTCATGTGTTTTTTTTTTCATTCTCTCTTTCTTTTCCTTCTTTTGGATGACTGAATATTTTTCTCACTTCTATTTCCCAGCTACTAATTGTAAGTTATACTCAGTTGCTACTGTTTTAATGTTTATAGTTGAAACTAAAACATGTCTTTTTAATTTACCAAACTTTAAAGTTAAAATTTGTACCCTTTTCTCAGAAAATAGAAGAAATGTCTTAAGACAGTTTAGTCCCATTAACCTCCACACCTAATTTATACATTTTTGTAATGTACTTTTCCCATTTTTAATTTTATCGGTATTATTCATTTTTTATTTTTGTTATAAGTGGTTAATACTCATTTAGATTCATATTTGTTCATCGTGCATCTCAGACCTTTCATCTTAAGCTCGTGTTCCTTCTGCTTAAAATACAATCTTCAGAATGTCCTTGAAGTGTTGAGACTAAAATTCAAGCTTTTATTTTCCTTAATTTTTGAACTTTTACCTCATTCTTTTTTTTCTTTTACCTCATTCTTAAAGGGTATTTTTACTGATATGAAATTCTAAAGTACTAGTTATTTTCTTTCAGCACATAAAGTTTCTACTATCTTCTGGATTCTGCAGTTGCTCTTGAGAAGTCCGGAGTTAGCCTGCTGATCATTTCTTTATACTAATCTGTCATTTTTATGACTTCTTTTAAAATATTCTTTATGTAGTTGATTTTTTGCTGTAGTATTATGATATAATTTTAAGGCAGAAATCATCTGGAAATCTAAAGTAAAAATACATTTATTTGTGTTTCTTAGTATTCATTATAACTCTTGAATCTGGACATTTGATCTTTTCTTCTTCTAAATCTAATTTATAATGTACATAAATATAAATATAGATAAATATAGCTACTTTAAGGTCATGTTTTCAGGTATATTCAAATTTAAAAAACTGTTACATAACTCTGATAAAAGAAAAATTTTACCCTTATGATATGATCATGGGATCTATGTGTGTGATCTATGATCAATGGCATTATTTCTTCAAATATATTGCTTCTACCTATTTTCTCTCACTACTCCTAGAACTCTGATCGTATGCAGAGAAGGTCTTTACCTTCTCACTTCTCACTCTACTCTCCATGTATTTTAACCTCTCTTCTACATTTTCTTTTTTCAAGGAGGACACGCTGGTGAGGGTCTCTCCCTGGCTGCCTTCTGGATAATTCTTCTGATTTATCTTCTATTCCACTAATTCTCTCTTCAGTTGTATATAAATCTGCTGCTAAATCAATCATATGGTTCTTACTTCCAGTTATTTTATTTTTTGCTCCTAGAGGTTCTAGTTGGTGCTTTTTTCCCCCCCCCAAGTAAAAATGGTCTCTACTTTTAAAAAGTGAGTGGTTGAGCTCACAAGTCAATCACACAAGTGCTTTTCTGCAAGATAAACATGTTACTTCAGACAGCTTTATGCATACAACCCACTTCGTCACAGAAAATAGTTTAAAAGCACACATATTCAGGGGTAGAGAGCTAACATCAATAACATTTTAATACTTCATCAAGGAAACTGAGTATGACTACAGTATTTTTTTACCATGAGTACACAGTGGTGACTAATATAAAACTACTGGTACAGCTGGTACCACTGTCTTGATTCATACTGAGGCGACAGCACTTTACCCACCACTGCTTTTGCACCCTCAGTGCAAATACCAACACGGTGAAAAAGGCAAAGAGTATCTTTGTATTATTATGACAGTCTCCCAAACCCACAAGAGAGTCTCGGGGGAACCCCAGAAGACTGAAGACCACTTTGAAAAGCGCTGCCCTAAGGCAATGCTTCAATTTTTAAAAAAATATACACTGATACATAACATCTATGTATTTATTTGCATACACACATAAACTGTGAGTCAGTCTGTACTGAAAGCCCAGATCTACCATTTGCTAGCTGTGTGACCTTCAGTGAATTACTGAAGCTCTGTGAGCCTCTGTTTCCTCAACTATCAAATAAGAGTTAACAGGGTGCCTGGGTGGCTCAATCAACTGAGCATCCAACTGTTGGTTTCGGCTCAGGTCATGATCTCAGGGTCATGCGATCAAGCCCCACATGGGACTCCTCTCTCAGCATGGAGTCTGCTTGAGATTCCCTCTCTCCCTCTCCCTGTGCCCCTCCCCCCACTCACCCACATGCAAGCACATTCTCTCTCTCAAGTAAAAAAATACATAAATCTTTTTAAATATTTTAAAAAGAAAATAAAACAAGAAAAATAATAGTGCTTGTTTCACAGAAATTAAAAGATTTATGTAGTGCATTTAGCACAAAGCCTTACAAATATTAATAGCTCAATAAAAACTGTTAACATGAACAGTTACTTTTTAAGTTTTTTAAACTAATTAAACTATGAAGGTATGTTTTCAGAATAAAATGTTACAATAGCTTCTCAACAATTTTCTAAATTAAGAACCAAGAATACTTGGCCCAGTTTATAATCTTAAGTAGCTTGCCATTGTGCAATTTTCATTACTGATTATACTTTCATTCATGTTTTGATAGCACAGTTTTCAATACTGTACCTATTTAATGTAAGCATACTGCCTGATTTATGAACAGGTTAGGTAGTTAGTTCCTGGTTGACATTGTCTAATGTCACTTAGGCTTTCTGAACCAATTATATTGGATGACTACCCATGATAGCCCAGAAATTGTAGATACTGATAAATAATATCCAATGCATCCCTGAGATGACTATGTACTTTCAGAAACACAGGTCTAGACAAAGTGTGAACAATAACAGAACTATCTAAAGATCTAGTTTCAGGGGGAAAATTTACTGGTGAGGCAGCCCCTGGATCTGATGTTGGGTTCACTAGTCTGACTTGCGGGCTGGGATGCAGCAGTAATACCTGAGTGCACCATTCTCTAGTCCCCTCAAATATGAGCTGAGGTCTACCCTGTTCAAAATATTTGCAGTTGCTGGTTTTGAACCTGACATCTCTCCAACAAAGATCAGCTCGTGGTCATCCTCACCCTCATCCTCAACCTCTTAGTTTCTTCTGCTATGGTTCCAGCTCTTCTTCACATTCCATACACAGTTCTGCCATTTTTGAATAATTTTTTGGCTGGAAAGGGTTGTGGCCCATCAATTTGCAGATCTGGGTTTCTGCAAACTGTCACCTAAGTACGTGCGACTCCAGGCAAGGCATTAAGTTATACCTGTTTTCCTTCCTTTTCTCCCCTTAATCTGTCTTGTATTGGTTTAATTTGCAGGTACTAAGAACTGAACCCGGAGCAGAGCTGATCCCTGAGGAGGAGAAGAAGGTGGAGGAGGAGAAAGACGTGCAGGAAAACCCGCTGAAAATCGGGTGTGCCTGCCTGGGGGTGCCCACCTGCTCCCCTCCAGCCCCAGGTAGTATCCCCTAAATCTCTGGTTGGGTTTTTTTTTTGTTGTTTTTTTTAACAAATCTTCTAGAATACAGTCTATACTTTTCTAGTTCCCAGAGATATTTTTAAGCTTGCCTTTTATTTCTTTAAGTACCATAAAGATAGTTATCTGTAATATATGTCTGATGATTCCAAAGTCTGGAGTGTTTGCCGATCTGTCTCTGCACTCTGGTGTTTCTTCTGCTTCGTGCTGGTTTTGTTGTGTGCTAGTTATCTCTGAGGGTACTGCTCACTACCCTTGAAAATAGAAAGGGGAGGTAGGTCCCATAGTCTTCATCATAGATGAAGGTGTCTTCCTCCAAAGAAGTTTGCATTTGCTTCTGCCGGGTTCCTAAGACTACCAGGAACCCAGAACCACCTCAAACTAAATTCCCTGCTAGAGGGTTCTGGACCATCCATTTATGCAAATACAGGTTGTAAGTACTCTGATGGTCTGAGCCTGCTGTCCTTAACAACTTCTCAGAGACAGGTTTTCTTTCACTTCCCCACCTCCAGCCCCCTTCTGCTCAGTCTTGAGGAGACCGCTCTCTCTGTGCACTTGCTTGGGGATGTGATGCGGGCATTTGTAGCCCAGCACAATATGGGAGGGTTTCCCTAGGCTCCCCATTTGGACCACATTCCAAGTTTTGTTTTCTGCCCTTTCCTCCCAGGCCATCAAAACTGCTTCTCAGTTTTGAGGATCAGCAAATTGCAGGGGATAAACAGAGCTCCCAGTGCTTTTCCCAGCCTTGGACTTCAGCCTCCCAATTCTTTATTCTCTTTTAGCAATTCAATGCTTTTAAGACATCCTTTTTATCCAGTATTTTAATTTGTTTTTAGCCAGAGGGTCAGACTAATTAGCCGGATTGCCATATTCCTGGAGAAGAAATGGCATTTATCTGTCCTTTAAACATTCCAGCTTGTGCCCGGCCTCCTAACTACAAACAACTCCACAGGCACTCCAGGCCTTACCTCCTGTCCTTCAGTATCGAAATTTAAAGTCCAAGCCCACTGAAGGGCAAAGCTTTACCACCCTTCCATCTACTCCCACTTCTTTATTATACAGCTTTGCTACAGTCAATCAATTTCAAGAACAACATTTTGAGTTTCAGGAGCAACAGGTTGTGGAGAGAGACAATCACCCATTTGGTGATATAGAGATGGGTGGTCATATTCTAGAAAATGTGCGGTCTTTTCGCATGGTCTGTTGTAGGTGGTGTATGTGTGCTTGTGAGTGTGTGTGTGAGTGTGCACGTGCCTACACGCGCGCAAGAGGAGGAAATGGGTGTATTCAGGATTTATTCTAGTAGAAGCAATTCCAGTTTTGCTGTCTATAAGGGCTTTATGACTTGTGTGAATAGGCATGATGACAATGACTTCCTTGTCTGGAAAATCACAATAAACTGTTCTAAAAATGTCATCGTCACAATGTGTATACAACCCAAAAGCCAGTCCCATGGTGAATAGGATTAATTTATATCATAATAATTTGTAATTTTAAATAATTCACATCTTCTATGTATAATTTAGACACTATGTGCATGACTCTTACTGAGAATAATGTTTGCAATAGATCTATCTCTGTGAAGATACAGCATACCCCGTTTCTTGGCCATTCGTTATCTATGCAAATTACTTAATATCTTTAGTTCAGAGGCTTCATTTGTAAATCAAAGGACATGGACGTGAAGTTGTGTAAGACTCCTTCCAGCCTCACATTTCTTCCAAAGGTTTATTTGTAATACGGAAAGCCATTTAGAAATAAGCTTTTTGCATTAACTAGTTACATGCAACCATACGAAAGAATCTCACAGATAAGAAAGGAAGCAAAAGCCACCAGACACAAGAGTACATACATACTGCTGGATTGCCTTTATATGAAGTTCAAGAACAAGCAAAACTTACCTAAGGCTGACAGAAGTCTGAGTAGACTTGGAAAGGGCATGAGGGAACTCTCTGGCTTGCTGGAAATGGTTTATACCTTTATCTGGAGGGTGGCTGCCCAGATGTATACATATGTAAAAATTCACCCAACTGTGAACTTGATACGGTTCACTTTATTGTGTGTACGTTACACCTCGATTTTTTTAAAGTGCATAAACAAGAACTCAAGAAATATTTAAAAATGATCCTTTATCATCTCATTATCTCCATGTTTCTTAAAATTCAGGATAAAGTAATTCACCTTTTTTTAAAAAAAAGTAAATGGCAGGGGCGCGTGGGTGGCTCAGTAGGTTAAGGGTCTGCCTTTGGCTCAGGTCATGATCCCCGGGTCCTGGGATCAAGCCCCACATCAGGCTCCCTGCTCAGCGGAGAGCCTGCTTCTCCCTCTCCCTCTCCCTCTGCCTGCCACTCGGCCTACCTGTGCTCTCTCTCTCTCTATCTCTCTGTCAAATAAATAAGTAAAATCTTAAAAAAAAAAAAAAGTAAATGGCATTTTACTTATTACTGCCCATGAATGCCTTACTTGGAAATGCATATAGTATATTTTAAAATCTTTTTTTTTGTTATTTTATATTCTATTTAACGTTAGGAGTCATAATTCTTTTACTTCAGAGTAAAAATAAACAGAAAAAAATGAACGAGGTTGTCTCTTCATTAGGCATAATCTTAAAACTTCACTTCTTTATTTAAAAAAAAATCTTAATTCAACTTTCACCAAGTCAAAATGGCATCCTCATCCACTCTACCCATTCTCCAGTTCTTTAGAATTCATAACACTGTATACTTTACTTTTCCTAAACCTCACAGCAATATCTATGCCATTTAAATTACTCTGGAAGGCATGCAGTTCTCTATCAATTTCCCTCAGCCAAGGAAAACAAAAGAAAACCACACATAAATATGCCAAAGAATTCCAAATTTGAAAAAAAAGAAAGTTATGATGTTCAGTGGTCACAGGAAACGCTGGAAGCTGTTGTTAGACCCAGGTACTATTTTGAGATAGTCCAGCCCGTTCATAATTGCCAATACTATAAGCACTCACTGTGCATCATGATAAAGAGCATTTAACTGACATTATGTCCTCAGATAACCATAACAATTCATAAGATGGATACTAATATACCCCCATTTTATGGATGAAACTAAAGATTAGAAGGGTTTAAAAATTAACCCAATTTTATATGGCTAGTAACCAGCAGATGGTGGATTTCAACTCAAGAAGCTTGATTCTGCCACAAAAATTCTTATATATCACACTCTAAAGTCCTTCCCTATGATGAACTGAACGTCTCCCTTTACCTTGCACCTAGTTCTGCTCCTTAGGGAGAGAGACACAGAACTAATCCCCTGCCAGATGACAACATTTCATATACTTGAAGAAAACTCACACCCTGCCCTGCCCTTCTCTCCTACAAATTAAAAACACCTCTTACTTCTACCGTTTTTTATATGACTTACTTCAAGTCATGTCCCCTTGCTTGAGACGTCTCACAAAATGTACCCCAGTGTATTCACTGATTGCCTGGAACTGAAGAAAGGACCTTCAAACTGGTCTGATAAGAGCACGACACCAAGCACACTGCTGGACTTCTCCAAGAAAAGGACCACTTTAATGGAATCTAGCAATGCTCGGTCAGTAGCGAAAGTGATAGGAGAAGGAGCCCCGGGATTATGGGTACACGCGGTACATAGTATAAACGGGCACTGGCTCATACTTTTTAACGTGGGCAGGCTCCAGGAAAGCAGCATAAAGATACTTCCTTCTCTCCTTCTACCCTCCTTAAGCTAGGTCAAAGCCATTGATCCTTGGGCAGCACAAAGGGCGAATTTTGGAGCTCCAGATTTGGAGCCATGTTACACAGATCTGCACTGAAGTTGAGTTACTACTCTTTGTATGTGTAGAAGTCCACATGAAAACCCAAGACCAACTGTGAAACTGCCCAAGTAGATAAAGATGAACACCACCCATTCCTGAGAACTCATCTTTGATAAAGGACTACCTAAGTTCAACAAAGGGAGCTCAAAAGTCTAACGTTCGTATTGTAAGGGTTAGTAATAATAGTACCCTCAGGTTAATTCCACTGGGTATGTGCTGTGTCTCCTGGTAATCTACAGCCCAGATGGAGGAGGAGGGCCAGAAACAGTGACTCTTGTTCTTAAATCCACCAAAACTTTCTGATCAGGCTTATGGAAGTCTCAGGGAAAAATATGAACTGAATGTATTACAACCAAAAGGGGCATGGCGCGGTCTGGCGCCCAGCTCTGATGCACCGTGAAAATACATCGTATCCGGCGGCCTGATGGCTGACAGCTTCCTGGTCATTAAATTTCGACAGAGACTAGAAAGACTCAGGAAGAAAGAGAAAAGGCAGAGGGTCCTAAGGTAGGGAGGAACATCCCAGAGTAATAAAGATAAATGTGACAAGGAAGTAAACACAAGAGAAAAAGGAGTGTTGCAAACAAGACAAACTAATGGTAGCTGTTCTAATTTATATAAATATTAGGAAAGAGAACAGGACCTGAATTAGAAAATATCAACCACCCTGGTAAAAAAAAAAAAAAAAAAAACTCTGTTTAAAGACAGGTTGATTGTCAGAGATTAGTAAACAACAAAGAAATACCACCTCCTATGTTTTAGGAAACAATCACCCAATTAAGCCAACTAAAATATTTACCTAAGAAAACCAAGAGCAGAAGCCATTCAGAATATGTTTCAGGAATGGGTTTTAAGATGTTCCAAAGTTCAAATAATTGAGGTTTTTCTTATAAAACTAAACTTAGCCAAACTGCTTCCAAACCTACTTATTCCTTCACTGACAAATATAATAATGCTCCCGGGGCTCAGATCTTATTATTATTAAAGACTTATTAAGTATCCCTGGTGTGCTGAATGCCGCACATAATAGATGGATAAATACACTGTGTGCCCTCCCTTGAAGAGCTTAGTCTTACAAAACTGATAGGACACACAAATAAACACTCCCAAATTTGCTCCAGAGAGAAGAGGAGATGCCTTTATAATGCTTTGGTGTTAGATGCAAGGATGAAAAATGAAATGGACTTGTTTGATGAAATGGGACAAACACATGGACACAATTATTCTAGCAACACACAGCCTTCTCTCCAGCCCCAAAGAAGGTACAGCCCATCCTATAGCTAATCCCTTTACCCCCGTCCTCCCTCCGCCTCATCTTCCTGCCCCGACTCCGGCTCAGACCTTCACCATTTCTGGCCCGGGTCCCCAGGAAGGCCTCTCCTCCACGAGCTCTGCCACCAGATCACCCCACTCTGAGCAATCTGGTACACCATTTCCCAAGGAATTTTTTTTAATAAAATGTAAATTTCACTGTGTCACTCCTCTGTTTAAAGATTCTTCAGTAGATTCCCATAGCTCTCAGGATAGAGTTCAAAGTAATCCCTTACCGTGACATAAAATGATCTTTGCAGTTTGCATTTCCATAAATTTTCATTCTCCTCTAATGGCATGACTCCTCAGGAGCCCATCTACTCCAAACCTGCTGCCCTTTACTTGATTTCCAAATCTGTCATGCTTTCTCGCATTTCCATGCCTTAACTCCTGCCGAACGGGGCCTGGGACAGCTTGTCCTTCCCTCCTTAACTAGCCAGCCCAAGCATCACCTTCACTTAAAAGGCATTTCCAACACCCCCTGCATGTCCCTGGGCTGGCCCTCCTCCTCCAGGCCCCGATCTGCCCTCATATGAGACCCTACAGTACCTCTACTGGGACCCTATGCTGAGTCTTATCTGTCTCCTCAAGGAGACCAGGAACTCTTCTAGAAAACAACTACACCCCATACATTTTTATATCTCTAGCAGTTGGCACAGAATTTGTAAGAAAAAAAGTGAGAGATAATGAGCCTAAAGCAGAATAAAATGATATTTTCAAATAAAGGAATGAATGATCACATAGTTGGTTCAGACTCTAGGGAAAGGATTGGACTCCGAGCCTCAACACCAATGTTGGTAGAAGTTGGAGGTGGGAGTGGGGGAGGGGAGAAGCCCCAGAAGTGAGCTTGAAAGGGGGCCTCGGGCGACCAGTAAAGCAAATTAGTCTCAGAAGTCTGCTCTGACCTCACAGCCCAGGAGCCAGGAACCACCTCACAACCTTTGTAAAGTTTGTGTCAATATTTATTACTTTTTACACAATTCTTCTTGGCTACCTGCTCACCTCAGGCAATAAATCAAAATCCTATCTTCTGGCTTTCTGGAAGGTCCCTTCCCTTCCATGGCTTGGAGGGAGGATGATCTCTTCTCCCTCCCTTTGTCAGAACTCCTAATCTAGGCCTGAGGCTCCTCCTCCGCCCCCGGGACACACCCAGGCACCCCCACATTGACAGAATGAGGGCAAAGACTTCGCACAGGCCGCTGGGGGTCAGTGGCGGGGTGTCTCCCTTGCCAGAGGTGGAGGGGTTTGTGGACCCGCAGAGGAAGGTATTGGAGTACCTGTTTCCTTCGGGCTCTCTGATTCTCCTTCTTGTCGGTTTTTTTCCACCTCCTCAGGAAGAAAGCTTTTAGCTGGGAAAGGGCAGGCTTGACTGCCCATGCCGTCAGCACGGTGAAGCTCTGCCACATCGTGC
>NC_138373.1:77340011-77363597 GCF_054177405.1 Leptonychotes weddellii
CCTGGTGATGGGTATTAAAGAGGGCACGCACTGCATGGAGCACTGGGTGTTATACGCAAACAATGAATCATGGAACACTACATCAAAAACTAATGATGTACTACTGTACGGTGACTAACGTAATAAAATAAAATTTAAAAAAAAAAGAAGAAGAATGTATGTAAATTGCAACTATCCTTTTAACAGTCCCTAAGGGTTTCCCTTGCCACCAAGGGATTACTCTGTGGGATATTTCACCAAAGGGCAGAGCTTTCAGGCCGGCAAGGAAAAGCCCGCGCACTGACTGAAGATGGGGGGCAAAACTCTGGGGACCTTTTTGAAAATGAGATCCCTGGCATCTCCATTTCACAGAGTCAAAATTCCACAAGAATTACTTCACAGTATTTTTTTACATGAATCTTGCCAAGATCAGATTCCAAGAAGCAATAAAGAATATTAAGTTAGCTTTTACTTTCAATCGGAAAGTTTGTTAGGTTTGAAATCATCCACAAATTTATCATCTTTGCCAAACTGAGATTGGCCCTAAGGGATTGAAAGAGGGAAGACTCATCCTCTTGTCTGGAATGCGTGAGCCTCACACCGTTTCGTAACCTTCATTCCAAGGTGCTAAATGTGTTGTGTGGATTGTTCTCAGCCACTTGCCCTAGACAAAAAGAAAAGAAAACAACACAAAACAAAAAAACAAAAAAAAACCCTGGCCCAAGTAAGAGGAGTGAGGATGGGAGGGAAAGCACATCTGCTCACTTGATAAATATCTATCTAGTCTTTACTACATGCCAGGAGGGCACAAATGACAATGGGGCTCCAAGCTCAGTTACAGACAAATCCATAAACAAGTAATTACCACACACAAGGTACAGTCCACACAAGCTGTTCGGAAACACAGAAAATAGAGCAGGACGTGTCACAAGAAAGTCAAGGAAGCTCTACCAAGAGGTAGCCTTTGAGCTGGGACTGAAGAATGGATAGAAATATGTCAGGTAAGGTTGGGAATGGGGCAGCTATATTTAAGGAAGAGGATGTGGGAGAAAGTCAAAAGCACAGAGGGTGAAATGAGCCTTCGAAACTGGGGGCAAGCCCCAAAACTGGCCCCATTTCATTTTGGAGCCTCTCAGTCTTCCCAGTCTTTCCCAGCCCACTTGGCCCTCTTCCAAATTCATGCAGCCAGTCCAAGAACATCATGTTCCCTTGGGTCACACCCCATTATAAAAAGTCTCCTGCCTGTGTGGGGCCTGCAAACAAAATCCCATGATCCTACTAATTGTAGGGGCCAAGGGCAGGCCACCCCCAAAATGTGCCACTTAACCACACAGATTATTTCAAGCTAAAATCAAAGGCCAAAAGGCTCAGGAAGAATTCCACCTAACTGCTTAAAAGGAATTTAGATAAGAGAAACTGCTCCAGGAAGAGAGCTATCACCATAGATAACTACAACATAGTATGAATTAGGGGTGACAGACGGGAAGGAATTTAATAAAGTCAGCTTGTTAAAATTCCTTTGTATGTCCCATTGTTTCTGAGGCCCCGCAAATGTTTACCAGACACTCACTCTTTTTCATCCTCCTGTGAATTGCTTCCCTTCCCTTCCAAGTCCCAAACCTCTACCCCCTTTCTCCTTTAGTTCAGGATGACAAACATATCTCATTTTGCCTGACTGTCTTTGAAGTCTCATATCTGTGTGGATTCCCCATATGTACAATATTAAATTTGATTTTCTCCTGTTAATCTCATTGTCTCGTGTCAATTTAATTCTTAGCCCAGCTAGAAGAATCTTGAAGGGTAGAGAAAAATTTCTCCTCCCCAACAAAATCAAGGCTCCTACGGCTTTTACAAAGCCCTAGTAATCCACCATATTGGTGAATGGTGGTTGCTGTTTCTTGGAAGAGACACCCTAAAACCACTGCTACAGGTAGCCAGCTCACCATAGGATGCTGATCCAAGATTTTAGAGAGAGCTGGTGACCATTAGAGTGGACTGATTATGTTGGGAAGTGTTGCAGTACTTTAAAAAGAGAAGAGACGCCACATGACAGTGAATTTAACGAGAGGAATGTCAGGAGGCTAAAAGCAGCTGTAAAGTACAGTACAATAGAATGATGCAGGGTAAGAGGAAGGAGACAGCAATGACCAGGGTAAATGTGGGCTCACTGGAAATTTTTCTGACATGCCATTAGAGTCTTAAAATTGATCTTCTAAGCCACATTTAGGAGGCCAAGTTTTAAGAAGGTAAATTTACCCCCCAAGTTCAGAAGGAAGCTGGATATTCTCAGGAAACTATGTAATATTACAGCTGAATATATATTCAAAACTTGCCTATAATGGTTGGATGAAAAACATATGTCCCATTCTGTGGGAATATCTCATTTTAAGTGACAATTCCAGAATATACAAAAATGCTTCTTTTTGCTTTCTTATTATTCTATATGCTAGAAAACATCAGATTTTTTTTTGCAGGGTTTTTTGTATCCTCTTATAAATTAGGTCACCTCACCAGGCTTTTTGGACCTGCTGGGTAGAATTTCCCAAATAAAGACATCACAGTGGTCAGCTGGCAATATCAATGATAGAATTCAGGTCCCCAGAAACTGGAACCAAGTAGGCCACTGGACTGGCCATCAGATATCCATTAGATTAACTTTTGAGACCAGGTCCCCCTTTTCTCCTTGTGTGCATTTAAACAGACATGTCTCTTAATTCCTCTGGACCTTACTTTTTTAATCTGTAAAAGGGAAATAGTAATAAACTTCATGCAATTGCTGAAGAGATTAAATACAACGATATAAGGTAAAGCATATGAAAAAGAGAAGTCAGTAAATCTTAGTTCAATTGATTCTAATAAATGCCATTCATTTATCCATTAATAGGAGTTTGAGTGTGTGAAATCTGAACATGTTGAGTGAAATGTCCACAAAACTCCTGGCTTCTGATCCCTCGCCTAATTATCAATCACAAACAGGGTTGACCAACCCAGTTCCTTTTCATTTTCTATTCATTTCACATTCTGCAGTGAGACACTGATTAAGGGAATAGAAAGTGTATGAAAGGGATTATTACTTGCTCCCTCCCCTAAAAGCCTGTGGAAATTGATTCATAGACCACCCACTATGAAGTTGGGATCTTTTCCTATAGGATTTGTAGTTCCAAAATGAATGACTTTATCAAAATAAAGCTGGAAAAGGATTCCTTAGTCCCTCCCAACTGTGATGTCTTTTGGAACAACTGACTTGAAAGTCAGCTTTCTTTCACCAGAATCCTTCTCAATCTTTCCACACACTCAAAACTACTGGCAGTCCAACCAACTTATTTTTATTTATTTTACTTATTTTTTAAAAGATTTTATTTGTTTATTTGACAGACGTGTAGAGAGAGAGAGCACAGATAGGCAGAGTGACAGGCAGAGGGAGAAGCAGGCTCTCCGCTGAGCAGGGAGCCCGATGTGGGGCTCGATCCCAGGACCCTGGGATCACGACCTGAGCTGAAGGCAGCCGCTTAACTGACTGAGCCACCCAGGTGCCCCTTATTTTACTTATTTAATACCTCACTTGTTCTCAAACAGACATTCACCTGCTTCCAAATCCCCCTTCTGGGGAATTCCCACAATGAGCCAAGCTCCTTTTCTTCCACATGCAGAACCCAAAAGCTCTATATTTACCTGCTCGATTTCAATGTATTAACATGCACATAACCAAACCTTCCCATAAATAGGCACGTAGACCTGGCCATCCTTATCTCCAATCTTATGACCGTGTCTAAGTTTGGTACTTGGTGACCTTCTGAATGTACCTTACAGTTTAGAGTTCTAGGAGTCCCAATATGCAACCCATATGGAAAGCAAACAAAACCAAGTTTAAGATTATAAACTCCTTTTCTTCATAGATTTTATTCCAACTATCCCAATAAAATACTTATGCATATAAATTAAATCATTTGTTTCTCTCACAACTTTTCTAAAATTAAAACTCCTTTCTAAACTAACATTCCCTAATACCACTTATGGAATGGT
Organism: Leptonychotes weddellii; assembly: GCF_054177405.1. Taxonomy (NCBI): domain Eukaryota; kingdom Metazoa; phylum Chordata; class Mammalia; order Carnivora; family Phocidae; genus Leptonychotes; species Leptonychotes weddellii. The sequence continues at coordinate 77,344,014 of NC_138373.1, forward strand.
CCCAACATTTTGGAAATAATGTCCTTGTCTGACATGAAAGATGCCAGGTAGAGGCCATATGGCATTTTTTTTCTTACAGGTTTAATGACAGCTATAAAAATAACAACAACAAAAACAAAACCCCACGTGATACCATCTTTCAAGATGATTTATGACCTTAAACTAATTCACTGGATCAAAAAAATGGTGATATCCATTTGCAAATAGGAAGGGAAGCCTCAAAATGAGCCAAAGGAAACTTCTGACCAAGATCTTGCTTGAAAGTTGGGAGGCGAAAAAGAGAAGTCTCTTGAAAAGGAATGGAAAGACCCCTCCCCCCCAATTCTGAAGGCCAATGGGATCTCAGGGACTGAGAAAAAACAAACCTTCTTCTTTGGGTCCATATCAGAAGCATCTTGAAAATGAGATCAGTGATGTTGCAGATGAACTGGCTGGAGCATTTAACTCCCTTCACCACAGGAGAAAGATCACATTCCCACAGAGGAATACACTACAAATCCTTTCAATCAATTCAGCTTTTCACCCTGTGTCTCCCCTTAAGAGCTTATCTCTGGAGAGGCCTCGGATGATAAAAAGCCCCCAGAAGAATTCAAACACAATCCTGTGACTAACAGCCCTTCTCCTCCCTTAAAGAAGGGAGTGGGAGAACCAAGGTAAAGAGCAGGAAGGTGAAATAAAAAAGGAGAATCAATAAAACTAAATTTCCCCAATTCTGGTATGCCTACCATTCAAACATCATTCCTTAGCACAGTATCTTCTCAAGGAGAAAGGTCAAGGGGATAGGGCTGCAGCAGGGAAAACAGGGAAGGAGATGATATTGTTTTATCTTAGGCCAAAACTGTCATATTTTAATTGCACAGGATTTGTTTGTTGGTCCCCAGCACCATTCTCATCTCTAAGCTCCCTCTCGCACCAGGTCTCTAAAGCCTAGAAGCTACCCTTTCTAAACGCCCTCCCTGCCAAGTTTCTGATTAGACTCCACCAGCAAGGGGCATTAGCATAAGATGGGGAAGGCAGAAGAGAAGGAGAAGCTACTATACTCTGGGGCCAAGTTGAGGCAAGTACCTGGGCATTGGCACATGCCTGTGACATCAGGCATCTCCCGAGAATCACCCCCTTGGTTCACTGCAGTCCCCACACTTACATTTTTCCTGAATGGGGCTTCCCCGGCCTCCCCTCCCCCAATCTTCCAAAGGTTTTGTGAGCCTCGAATTCCCAGTGTTCAACTACTTCCTGTTCAAAATATCCACGGTGGCCTCTGTGAATCCTGACTGATACATTGGTCTATCCCATGCTTCACAAATTGGAGTACCCATATCAACCCTTAGGGCACCAGAGATATATAAAAGCATGGGGAAACATGGCACATGTTCTTGAGTCTTACTTCCATAGTGTCTACTTTTAGGAACTGGTTTTTATACTAAAATAATCCCTGAAATACTATGAAAGAAAGGGCACTTTAAAATAAAATTTTAGGATAAAATACAAAGCTTAAAAGAAAATAACTCTTACAGAAGGCTACTTTGTACTCTCAGTACCTGAAGAACATATTTCCACCACCCTCTGCAATGATGACTATCTTGGTCAAGACTTAGAGACACAATGTACATCTATCTATCCTTCCTACTACCTACCTACCTACCTACCTGAGCTTCTCCTGAGTTCTGCTCCAGAAAAGATTCTAGATGGTACAACATCATCAGGCAGGTTGAGTCTACACACGCTCCATGAACCGTACATCAGAGCATGTAGCATTCAATTAACTGAATTACTATAAATATCTTAGCTTACCCACCATAATGTAAGCTCCCTCACGATAGGGAAGGCACCATGTTTAAGCTGTGCGTTCTGTATTGTGTGCCTCCAACAGGGCCTGGCCAAGTCAATGTATATCTCACTCAGGGCACTAAGGAATCAGTGAATAGATGGAAAGGTAGATAAATACTAATGTGCACAAGCGGCAACACACCATAGAGGTGAAAGTTGGTAAAATACATATTATTAAATGTGTAACCTCAGACAAGTTATTTTGCCTCCAAGTCTTAGGTTCTGCATCAGGAAAATGAAGATAATAATTATACCTATTTCATAGGGTTGTTAGGATTGGGGTGAAGGCTCAAGAGAGATGATACAGGCAAAGCGCAAGGTGTCTGGCACAGAGTAAGCTCCCCCATACACATTGGCAATGATCATTACCTATTTTCCCTGGATTTGAATATCCTAAAATAAGCTTAGATTATACAACTATACTGAGTCCAATTCAATCTTTCCTCAATGGTTCAGAGAGCACTGAAGTGCTTCAGCAGGTCATTTGAAATCGAAATTGTGTCTTCAGTTCATTAGCCAGAATGGTAGATCGCAGGGTGCCCCTGGTCGTCCCAGCTCAGGCCCTCACGCACACAACCTAAGCTGGCTAGGAAAAGCTGATGTTTTGGCCACATGGCAGTCTTCCAAATTGAACTGTTATTTGGGGTAGGATTACGAAATTAGTAGAGAGGAGCACACAGTCAATGAAATAATACATTTTGACTCTAAAAACGAAACTGATATAGCAGCTCATGAAAGTTTATTCCTTCCATGAAATTCGAATTGGCAGCTGTGTGAAGCTCATCACAGAGGCTAAAACCTGACTAAAGGCAAATGAACAATTATCAGTGATAATGTACATAGTCAGAGGAACGCCTGGTGGGGAGCCTGTGGTACCCGTGGTAAGTCTAGTTTTATTTAACATCTTAGTTAATGATCTGGAAGAGAGATAAACAGAAGACTAAAGAGAGATGCTGAAGTGGACATCTGTTGGCTTTGCCTGCCAGGCACCAGCTCTCCTGCCGGTGGTAACACCCAAGTTGTGTGCTAAGAAATCCCCTCCCACAGTGAGTAAAATCTCCATGGGACTGTCAAACGAGATGGCCCATGCTGGGCCAAAAAGATGCCCTCTCCCTGGACTTGAATCTTAAGCATAGTATCAGAAAAACATCAGACACCATAGAACCACCAAGAATCATTTATTCCAATGGTTTATCTCTGGGAGAAGAGAAATTTATGCATTCCTGCTAATTTGATCCTTGGACTCTGTGGCTTTTTTCCCCTTTCCTTTCCCTTCAAGTCTAATATATGTCTTCCCCGACCTTATATTAGTCAGTATCATTTTCTGTGGACAACAACCACAAAGCCCAACAACTAGAGATGCAGCTTCTACTAAATGTAGATAGAGTACACATTCTGTTTATGTGGCCCTTCAGCAATTCTCCAGATCCTTTTTGGGCACTAGCATAAGAAATACCACTACAGACAAAGCAAACGATTTAAAAATTACAGTGTTTTGATTCAACTTGAAAAAAAAAATTCACATTGACATTTTTTCTGGGAAAAAGAAATGATTCTAATATTTGCACAACAGAACAAATCACCTAACCTTAGAACTAAGGTGAAAGCAGAGAATCAGACAGGAGATTTCAATGAGACGAGGCACTTTTAAATGCTGTTAAAGTTCTATATTGCATAAAGTACAAAACATCAGACATTAGCAAAGTACAATCATGGTAAGTGACCTCTATAGTACATTGTCTGAATTATTAGGTACATGCCTTCTTATAAAGAGAGAGAGTAGGGACAGAATAAACCCAATGGAGTTTAGAGAAGTGTAATAAAAACGAATCAGGCTATCCAGGGTAAAGGGATGGATGCTAAGATAATACTAGCTTTGTTTTCCAGGACCCCTGCTCTCCTGGGTGGAGAGCATGTAAGGAGGCCACCATCTTTGCTTGAGGCTAAGAGCTGCTCCATGATTAAGCGCCATACTTGCTGATTACCAAAAACATTCAGCCACCTAGGCTCAAAGGGGGAGATGAAGACCAAGGGGAGATGAAGACCAAGGGTGAGGCCAGCCTAACTGCAGCCCAACTGGATGTCACCCAGAAAACCCTACACTGCCTCCACAACAATTCACCTACACTGCTTTTGGGCCAGGGGAAGGAGCTGCCCCATCAACAACTAAAAAGTCTACTTACTTACAAGGAGAATTTGGAAGGAAAGAGGAATTTTCTTCTCATTACTGGAGAGAGTCAAGACCATTTTTTAGTCTACAAGGAACAGGGATTCCTACCCCTGTTGTTCTTTCCTCCCAGAATCAATGAGCAGTGCTTCTGAGGGAACTAGACAGCTCAACATCCTGGCTGGTTCTGAGAAAGACCTAAGGTACACACTGCATACAGCATATAAAAGGAGTACATGATAGTAAGTATATAATATAGATATAAGATATCTAATATTGTATCAGTAGGGTCCCAAAGGAAACAGATGGCAATCCCAAATAGGGAGACTGACGCAAATTTAACAAAGAGACTATTTATAAAGGTGTGAGCAGAGTCAAGGGAAAACAACAAGGTGGCTGATTGAAACGCCCTGGGTCTGGCAAGAGTGGGAGCTGTTACAACCCCTGGATGCCTACAGAGGCAAGGTAAGGGAGCTAATAAAGGACCGCTGCAGGAGCTGGCCCTGTGAGAGGGGTCACCCTCTAAGGCATCTGTGGCCTTTGGGAGAAAGAGGAAGCCATTAGCACCCCACAGCATGGTAGAAATGAAGTAAAAGGGACAAAACTGGGGAAGTGGGCCTCAAGCCTCATTGTGCTGATGCTCTGTTCCCAGGCATCCCATTGGCCAACCCTAATCTGATTTGGGTGGTCCAGTGATCAGGTAAACCAGGTTCAGCCTCACAGTGGTTAAAGCAGAGTGAAAGGATAGAAAGTAGATCCGGAGTATATGTATCCATACTGACATCTGTATCTTCATCTCTCATGTCATAAGGATTTGCACACATTTCTCAAAGTACACGATGCTCATATGTCAACTCTTCTATTTCTGTGTAAGATTTTCTTACTCTCTTGAAGTAATCTATAGTTTCTATAGTTTCTTTAATTTCCTCAGTGATAAAATTAGGGATTAGCGTACAAAGGTGGTATTCTCTTCTCCCCCCATACAGACCCAGGCATAGACATGGACAAAACCTTCCCTAAGACTATAGTCATAAAGGAAAAATTAAGATAATGATAAAAATGCTAACTTCCCCCTAACAGCTCAAAGGAAAAAGGAAATCTTTGCTTTAACAACATATATAAGGCAGAATCCACGTATCCCATAATGTAGGTCTGAAGCAAAAACCACCCCTACACTAAGAGGGACAAGAAGTGGCTGAAAGAGCAGGCTTGCCTTTGTCTCGCATTAGAGCTCTCAGCACCTCCCAGGTCCTGACCGTGGACTAAGTTCAAGGCGTCGTGTGTGACATGACCCATCCAGGAACCCAGTTTCTGCAAGATCCTCTTACACAGCGCGTGACGGAGCAGGAATCACAGGAAGAAATGAAGGGGTAATTCAGGACTACGGTGTTAGAAAAGGCTCGAACAAAGTGAGATCTGTTATGTCATGAAAGGACTGTAAAAGAAAGTAGGACAGCTGTCATTTTTGAGGTATTTGCTGACAGCATCTTCAAAGCACGGCTTCCTTTTCTGAGTGCCACCATTTTGAAAAGGAACGTGGGCCTGGCTCGGCAGACCAGTATGTCATCCACTTTACCTCTGTCCCGACAGTGGCCCCAGCAGATGTTTTATGAGAGAACTCAACTACCTGCCCTCCACAACAACCTCACATTTTGGGAAAGGACCCCAAACACCTTGCATTTCCCTTGGGGCCTTAAAACTCAAGGAGCCCAACAGTCATCTTGCTCTACTTTTAATTCCTGCCTGTTAAAATTCAAGCTTTCTGAAACAGTTTCCAAAGCTATTAAGGCTATTAATAGTGAGATTTTGATGAGCTAGTTCAAAGTCAGCACTAATGACCTGTTGATGATTTTAATGGTTCTTGCAATAAGTACTGTGAGTGACCTATTGTTAGAATACAGAGTGGCTGGCTTTTCCATTAATCCATTAACTCTTCTTTTCTCATAATTCTTTCCCGACTAAAATATTTTCTTCTTTTTAATTTGAAGGGTTTTTAATTTGAAAAAAACAAAAACAAAAACCTGAGAGGATACACAAAGAATAAACTTCAGTGACTGAGAATCAGGGGAGGCAAACAAAAAGAGGCAAGAAGAAGCAAGATTCTGAATTCCTGTTTGTATGAAGCTGTGCTTTAGAGAGGAAATAAATCCAGCAGGGGCACACCCAGACCAGGGGAGAGGGCAGGGTAGGACTGCAAATTCAGAAGGCAGATGCTTCGAAGGTGATGGGGTCAGAGAATGGCTAGAATCCAGCATTTTAAAGGAGCTGCACCTGCACACACCCAACTGCAAAAAGCAACATCCAACCCCAGTTTGTACGCATAACTTCCAGTTCATCTCTCTTGTTCTGGACCTTGCTTAATGCCTGGGCTACTGAACCTTGCCTGCTGATGTACTCTCAAGCCACCATCCACACCTAAGCCCTGTACCCATCCTTTCTTCCCAGGCAGCTGCTCTCCTGGCTAGTTTTTTCTCTAATTGACAGCATACACTCAGAGATCACTTGGACAATGACCCTCTTGCCCCACCTCCTCCCCAGTACCGTCCTGCCGGTTGGTTAGGTAGAACCTGGATGAGAGCAGGGAAGGATGTCCAACAACTGAACCGTAAGGAGCAGAGCAAGTCTGCAGCAAATGAACAAAGTCAAGGTCTTTATCTCCTATCTGGCTCTGCCTATATGTTTAAGAAGACAAACTGAGGGATGCCTGGGTGGCTCAGTTGGTTAAGCGTCTGCCTTCAGCTCAGGACATGATCCCAGAGTCCCAGGATCGGGTCCCGCATCAGGCTCCCCACTCACCGGGGAGTCTGCTTCTCCCTCTGCCCCTCTCCTTGCTTGTACCCTCTCTCTCTCTCACCCCGCCCCCCTCTCTCAAATAAATAAGTAAAATCTCTAGGGAAAAAAGAAGACAAACTTGTATAGAAAGCATTTAAAGAGGAATAGACTTGTGTGAAAATTCACAAAGCAGGATACATGGCTGAGAGTATTTGGATGAAAGATAAAACAAGACAGAAAATAATATCACAGTTAAGAGTAGACCACCAAGCATCGTAGCCTGACAGAGGAAATATTGAAAATATTTCCTGAAAGAGATCACAAAACTGGCAGAAAGGCAAGATATGTTAGCGATATGAGATTTCAATTGTTTAGACATGCTAGAAGCTTAATTCTTTAAAAAAAAAAAAAACAGGGCATCTTATTTTTCCTTCTGACAGCAGTGTTTCTCAGAAGGTTAAGAAATCTTTTGAGGACAGCTGCTACAGGGGGTTTATAATCGTCCTCCTCAAGAAAGCCCTAAGAAGGAGCCAGCCAATGTTTTTCTATGAAATGACAGTAAATATTTTACACTTCGTGCGCTGCGTGGTCTCTGTCTGTCACAGCTATTCAATTTTGCCCCTGGAGTGCAAAGGTACCGTAGATAATGTGTAAACAAATGGGTGTGGCTGTGTTCCAATAAAACTTTATTTGCAAAAACAAATAACAGACCAGATATGGCCTGCAGGTGGTAAGTTTGTCTATCCTTATCCTAGATGGTTATGTAGAAGTAATAATATTCCTGTGAGTGAACAATCACATCCTATTGGAATTTGTGCTAGCTAAGAAAGGGATACTGTGGAAAGTAAGATGTGTAATTTAGTAAGATGATTTATGAAGGAAAATTAAAATTTGGAAATAATGAATTTGAGCCTATGGACATTTCTAAGAAGGCAACGTAATTTAAAAGAGATGCAATGCTTTAAATGATTTTATTCTGGCTGTATAACAGCTAATAATCCCAGTGCAAAAGATACTTACGAGAGACAATATGGATACCCAGAAAGTCCTGAGATTAAATCAGAATATATAACAAAATGTATTAAAGATATACTCATAATATATAAAAACAGGACAGTTATAAAAACATAAGGATAAACTTGTAAGAAAAGTGGCTAAAGCTTAGAAAAAATGGTAAAAAACTAATAGTTGAAGCTGTGTTCAAAAGAAAATGATCCAGGAAGTGACAGAAACAGCTTGTGAGATGGTGGGAAGTTAAAAGATGACAGACAGAAGGCAGCGGCACTCAACTTTTATCTTGCTTTTCTTCTCTTCTGCCAAGGACAATGATCTTCAAACTGAAAAGGGCAGGGCAAACATGGTTAAGATAAAACTGAAAACTTATCCGGGAAAAAGAAATAGTGAAAAAGCAATCAGTCATTAAATACATCAGGTACTGACCAGAACAATGGCAAAGCAATAATAGCTAGTGTTTACTGACTTCTTAGGAATCGTAAGACTTCATATGCATTAACTAATTTAGTCCCCAAGACAATACTATATATAGTATGTACTATAATTTTTTTCCATTTTATGGATGAGTAAATAAGAGGTTAAAAACTTGTCCAAGTTTCCGTTTAGTTAGTACAGAGCTAAGTATGGAACTAAGTCTAGTTCAACTGAACTAGGTCTGACTAGTACCAAAGTCTTGTTTTTAAGGACATTTATATAACTGAAGATTTATTCAGGAATCACTATCACTAATCCTTCAGAGGAGTGGACTTCTAAACTAGAGAGTGGCATATTTATGACCAGTTCTACCTTGTACAGATTCATAGAAAAGCTCTATTTAAAGAAAACCGCAGGCCCAAAATGGAGTCACTTATGCTAAGCAAGGTGAGCAAACCAGGGCTTAATATCTAACCTAATTGCAGCTTAAACTTCCTCCAGAAATATCATCTTAACCAGTAAGTCAGGAATTTTCTGGTCAGCACCAATAAGGTATTAGTCACATGGGCTCTCTCCATCCCCCAAAGGAAGATGAGACAATCTACCTAATAAGACCCTCTGCCTTACCCCCTAAGAGAAACCTTGCCTGAAACACTCCTTTTCCTTCTCTTTTGCTAATAACTTCCTTGTACCACCTCCTTCCTATAAAAACCTTCCATATTGTACAACTCCTTGGAGCTCTCTACTTGCTAGATGGGATACAGACTGATTCATGAATTGTTTAGTAAAGCCAATTAGATCTTCAAATTTACCCAGTTGAATTTTGTTTTTTAACAGCTCTAAAACAGAGCTGTTAAACAAATGGATATTTAAAAAAAAAAAGGGAAAAAGAAAGATGTGACCATCAAGAATCAGCACAAGCTCACCATTGGTCCATTTCTGCCCTGGCCATCTGCCAGTAATCATAAAGTCCTAACAACATAGTCTCTGCTTACCTCCACCGTTGCATCTGGGAAAGCCAGGCCCCATGATATGCCAAAAAACAGTCTCCTGTCACATACCTGAGCAAAGCCCTGAGTGTCCACAGGAGCAGTAAGCTTCAGCTTTCCTCTGTCTCCTATCTCCTGAAAACACCAGACTGCCTCAGTACCCTGCCCAGAGCCCCATTTTCAGGCTCCCATGTCAATGGTTTGAATCCTGGTTCTGCCATTTATAAGCAGTCTTGAAACCTACAAAAGCTACTTAACTTCTTCAATGATCAGTTTCTTCACTTGCAAAATGGAGCCTCCTAGGTAACAAAGGTTATTGTGATGGTTAAGTGAGAAAACATATATTAAAGCACTCTGAACACCACAGTACAGTAAGCAAATATTAATTATTACAAGTTATTATTAACCTTATCTTTAAATAAAAGCTTATTATAAACTTTGTTGATAAGATTGCCAGACTGGTGACATAGAGAAATGTAAATATAAGGAATCTTGACTTCAGTGGGGCATCTGTCCAAGGTTCCCATAAGATCTTTGAGGCCATGAGAGAGGATGGCAGACAGAATAATGGTGCAGTCAGCAAGGTTCACAACTGGATGAGATGAATGGACCAACCCTGCTTGGAAAGAGCTTTGGGGAACTGCTCCAGACACACCCAGGTGACAACAGCAGCTACCAAATTGGCTCTGATCTACAGCAAGTAAGAAACAGACCCTCTGACTTTGTGTGGCTTCCCTCATGGCTGAATTATGTTTTCGAAAAGTCTTTGGCCTGTCTACATTCATATTTATGTATCAATAATTTATAATTTATACCCACTGACCTCCACAAAATATGTGAAGGCAAGTAACATGTTTATTAATGACCTGAAGGCATAGGAACCGCTTATAAAAACATGAGATCAATCGCTGACTGACAGAATTTGGACCCAAAATAGACCTTGGCAAGCCAAACCAAACAAGATCAAGTACAACAGTGACAACCAACAGGTCTAACACTTAGATCCCTAAAAAAAAAAAAAAAAAAAGACTATAAAATAACAGGAAGGAGTAGTTTTGAAAGAGTATGTATGTTAAAGATTTAGAGTTCTTAGATAGGTTGATATCAGTCAAAAGTTCAATGGGGTTGTCAAAAAGAAAAAGAAATGCAATCTATCTTAGGCTGTAATAACAGACTGTAGAATACTTAGAATGAAGGAAATCATTTTCCTGATATATTCTACATGGGACAGATCACACATGGAGTACTATATTCAGTTCTGGACTAGATGGGACTAGAAACATTTGAGCTCATTTAGAAGTGGTCTAACCAGGAAGGATTGAAAAAAATAAAAAAATCTAAAAAGTAGATCATGTTAGGAACAGCAGAAAAAACCAACATGTATAATGTGTACAAAAGACGACAAGGACTGTGGTATTCATCTCCTAATGCTCACAGAACACTATTCACTCACGTTCCATTCTCCTTTTAACCTTCTCCTGAAACTGCTTATATAAAGGTCACTCATAACCCCCCTCATACCACCAAATCCAATGGCCAATTTACCATCTTATCTTCCTCTCGAATCTACAATCAACAACGTTGACTATCCCCTTATTTGTGAAATACTTTCATTGCTGGCTTCAACAACATTGCAGTATCCTGGTTTCGTCCTACTATGGTGGTCAGTCTTTGCTGTCTCCTTCCAGCCTCTCCCGCTTTTCATAACTTCCAAAAGTAGAATGCCATAGGACTCTCTCTCTGTTTTTCCCCTCAGCTACAGAGGCTCACTCCCTAAGTGATCACATCCAAATTCATAGCTCTTAATACCATCTCTATGCTGGTGGCTCCCAAATTTATATCTCCAGTCCTGACCTCTTCCAACCTGAAGGCTCATATAGATGTCTAAATCAGAAATACTTCAAAATAATTCAGACAAAAAAGTACTACATTTTTTCTGCACCAAAATCACTGCCACTGAAGTCTTCCATATCTCAGTTAATAGCAACACCATTTACCCAACTGCATAGTCACCCAAGATTCCTCTCTTTCCTCCACTCCCTTCCTTTTGCAATCCATCTGCAGGTTAAGTCAGCACTACACTATAATAAACATATATCTAGAATCCCACACCGCCCACCACCTCCACAACCTTAATCCCCATCATTTCCCACCTGGACTACACAAACCAGCCACCTGAATGTCTCTTTCCCCTTATATACTGTTCACTCTGTTGCTAGATTAAAATATAAATCAAAGCACGTCTTCCAACAACTTTCTATCACACAAAATAAAAATCCAAGCCTCTTACGATAACCTAAAAGGCTCTACATGATTTGGTTTCTATCTACCTTTCCAATCTCATTTTTTAGTATTCTTATGTTCACTATACTCCAATCATATTGACCTTCTTGCTACTACCCAGACATGCCAAGCTTGTTCCTGTCTTTGGGCATTTGCCCTTGCTATTGGTTCCCTCATGGACTACTCCCTTTGATTTAGCAGGTATCTACACAAATGCCACCTCCTCCAAGGTCTTCCATGACTACATTATCCAGAAGAGCCCTGAACTTCCTTTATTTTACTTGAGGAATTTAACATTATTTAAAATATATCATGCTTATCATACTTTTTAAAAAAGATTTTATTTATTTATTTGGGGGAGAGAGAGAGCACACAAGCAGGAGGAAGAGCAGAGGGAGAGGAACAAGCAGACTCCATGCTGAGCACAGAGCCTGATGCGGGGCTCCATCTCACCACCCTGGGATCATGACCTAAGCCAAAATCAAACGTTGAATGTTTAACCAACTGAGCCACCCAGGCACCCCTAAAATTATATAATGCTTTTACACAATTAATATCTGTGCCCTCCACTAGCAAATCGGTTGTATAGAGCAGAGCTTTTGTCTGTTTTCTTTATCACTGTATCTCCAGTACCTAAAACAATACCTACCACTTAGCAGGCAATAATAAATGTCTGTTTAATGAATGATTGCCCTATAAATGGAAAATCAGACTAGCTCATAAACTCAAGAGCCAAATTCATTCATCTGCTAACATTTTATCATCTTACCCAAACTCTGAACCAATTCCTTCCTTATTTGCCTTAGTTTTGGAAAAATTTTAAAAGTCCTTTTTGGAATCTTACTGTTTATGCTTATCAAGTACATAGCACATTATACAGAATAAGCACTCAGTTAATGTTTGTTAAAGTGAACTGAACTGATTTGAATAATTCAATTAATAATAATAATAACTCTCAGAAAGAGAGGGAATAAAGAGAATTAAGGAATAGTGAAAGTTGGAAGGAGGTGTGTTTATGCTCCATATAAGAATGTTCAGGGGTACCTGGGTGGCTCAGTCGGTTAAGCGTTCAACTCTTGATTTCAGCTCAGGTCACAATCTCAGGGTTGTGAGATAGAGCCCAGCATCGGGCTCTGTGCTGAGTGTGGAGCTTACTTAGGATTCTCTCTCTCCCTTTCCCTCTGCCCCTCCCCCCCCAACTTATGCACATGCTCTCTCTCTAAAAAAAAAAGAATGTTCAAACAGTTACTATTACCTCATCAAGCAGTGGTCATCCTTAGAAGCCTTCGAATGGAGGCTGAATGGCTATCCATGAAAGGTATATACAAATGGCTCCTGTATCAGGAGAAAGAGGAGAGGAGATAATGTCTAACATCTAAGTTGACCGCTGCTTAATTCTCTGTAGGATGGAGAGGGAGGGAAGAAAAGAACTAACTAAGTGTCAATAAGATCTGGAGAAGAAGACAACAATGACAGAGATTTCAGTTTCAATAAACTGATAGCAACAGTAGTTGGGTTGTAAGTGATTAACAGATGAGTAGATACTGAGGAAATAATTCGAGCCAAATGATGATTGTTGATGTAAGTGAAGATGATGATGGCTCAAAAGGCAAGGTCAGGTTTTGGAGACGTTTTTAAAAGGAGATTGAAACATGTTCAGAAACAGCAGGATAGAAGAAACTGGTGAAAAAACTGTAAGATAGCCAGGAATAAACCTAACCAAAGAGGTAAAAGATCTGTACTCTGAAAACTACAGAACACTTATGAAAGAAATCAAGGATGACAAAAAGAAATGGAAAAGCATTCCATGCTCATGGATTAGAAGAACAAATATTGTTAAAATGTCTATGTTACCCAAAGCAATCTACACATTCAATGCAATCCCTAACAAAATTCCACCAGCATTTTTCACAGACCTGAAACAAAACAATCCTAAAATTTATGGAACCAGAAAAGACCCAAACAGCTAAAGTAATGGTGAAAAAGAAAACCAAAGCTGGAAGCATCACAATTCTGGACTTCAAGCTGTATTGCAAAGCTGTAATCATCAAGACAGTATAGTGCTTGCACAAAAACAGACAGACACATAGATCAATGGAACAGAATAGAGACCCCAGAAATGGACCCTCAACTCTATGGTCAACTAATCTTCAACAAAGGATAGGGAAAGACTATCCAATGGGAAAAAGACAGTCACTTCAACTAATGGTATTGAAAAAACTGGACAGCCACATGCAGAAGAATGAAACTGGACCACTTTCTTACACCATACACAAAAATAAATTCAAAATGGATGAAAGACCTAAATGTGAGACAGGAATCCATCAAAATCCTAGAGGAGAACACAGGCAGCAACCTCTTTGACCTCGGCCGCAGCAACTTCTTGCTGGACACATCTCCAAAGGCAAGAGAAACAAAAGTAAAAATGAACTATTGGGACTTCATCAGGATAAAAAGTTTTGCACAGCAGAGGAAACAATCAACAAAACTAAAAGGTAAGGGAGAAAATATTCGCAAGTGACAAATCAGATAAAGGGCTAGTCTCCAAAATCTATAAAGGACTTACCAAACTCAACACCCAAAAAAACAAAATCCAGTCAAGAAATGGGCAGAAGACATGAGCAGACATTTCTCCAAAGAAGACATACAAATGGCCAACAGACATGGAAAAATGTTCAACATCACTCAGCATCAGGGAAATAAATACAAATCAAAACCATGATGAGATACCACCTCACACTGGTCAGAATGGCTAAAATTAACAAGTCAGGAAACAACAGATGTTGGCAAGGATGCAGAGAAAGGGGAACCCTCTTACCCTATTGGTGGGAATGCAAACTGGTGCAGACACTCTGAAAAACAGTATGGAAGTTCCTCAAAAAGGTAAAAATAGAGTTACCACTAAGACCAGCAATTGCACTACTACATAGTTATCCAAAGGATACAAACATAGTGATTCGAAGGGGCACATGCACCCAATGTTTATAGCAGCCATGTCCACAATAGCCAAACTACAGAAAGAACCCAGATGTCCATTGAAAAACGAATGGATAAAAAAGATGTGGTATACACACACACACACACACACACACACACACAGTAATATTACTCAGCCATCAAAAAGAATATGTAATCTTGCCATTTGCAAGGACGTGGATGGAACCAGAGGGTATCATGCTAAGTGAAACAGTCAGAGAAAGACAAATGCCATATGATTTCACTCATATGTGGAATTTAAGAAACAAATCAGATGAACACAGGGGAAGGGAAGGAAATATACAATAAGATAAAAACAGGGAGGCAAAGCATGAGACACTCTTAACTACAGGGAACAAACTGAGGGTTGCTGGAGGGGAGGTGGGTAGGGGGATGAGGTAACTGGGTGATGGGCATTAAGGAGGGCACTTGATCTAATGAGCACTGGGTGTTGTATGCAAATGATGAATCACTAACTTCTACCCCTGAAACTAATACTACACTATATGTTAACTAAATTGATTGTAAATGAAAAAAATTTTTTAAAAGGAAGGAGCTGGTGTAAAGAGATAGCCTGAAGGTACAAGGATGGAGCATGGGCTCCGGAGTCCCTGCCAGCAACAGGATTAGCCCAGAGGAGCCTGGACTCTGAGGCTAGGATTTCCAGAGAAAGGATGTGTTGAACTGAGAAGGAAAGAGAAAGCCCCAGTCATGAATCTGTGCAAAGGTTTCGTTTGCATTTCTTTCATTCATTCATTCAGTCAGTCAGTCAGTCATTCAGGTTTATTTGTTTTAATGCAAAGCCCTATTTCAGAGGTATCATGCATTCAAAAACAGGATTGTATCATGGAAGAGAAGTCCTGATGCAGGGTAGGCAGAAAAGTCTTTCTTGGATGCCTATCCTAAGCTTCCACCAGAAAGGGTAAGACTAGTTAAGGGCAATTTCCAGAACTTAGAAAGATTCAGAGAAATGCTGAGTCAAGAACAAAAGGGTTGGGGGGAACTTTGGTGTTAGACTTAGCGGTCAAAATCAGGACGAAGTAGAAAATAGTCTGGCCTTAGATTATGAAAGCCTAATTTCTGTGCTATCCTGATCCAGGTTAAAGTGAGTAAAAAGACTGCATTTAAAACTAGTGACATGTGTGTGTTGGTACTCCAAGAAGATAGTAAAGTGTTGTTTGAACTCAAAGGGGCTGTGTGTGTGTGTGTGTGTGAGAGAGAGAGAGAGAGAGAGAGAGAGAGAGACCACAGCTCCAGCTGGGCAGCCCTTCTCCCATAGCTACAGTTCTTCTACCAGTTTCCCTCCCCTTCTTCCTTCAGCCAGGGGTGATAACAGCTTCCTGCTATTCCTAGCCCCTGGACTGTTACTCATCAGTGCAGGCTGAGTCCCTTATTTCTTCCCATACCTCTGTACATAGTCCCTTTATCAAACTCTCTTCAACCAAACCTTCTGAGTTCACCACGGTCTTCCTGCCAGGACCCTAACTGAAACACGGAGGCCTGGAAGATGGCTCCCTTCCCTGGGGCAGCACCTTCTATCCAACCAATTTCATGTGACAGCCATTTATCTCCTTTATTGGTCACTACTTGAACTCCAAGGGCAGCAGATTAATTTAACACCGATCTGCTTTTGTTTTGCTAATTACCCACTGAATCACCATTTCCCCAGGCATCTACCTGATACAGCCCCACCCACATATCCTCGCATTTGTAATTCTAGCCTAATTTCACCCTCTACCAACCCTGGCTTCCCCAAGGCAACCATATCCATGGCATAGCTCAGGTATTGCTGCTACCTCTTCAGAGAGGGCATCACCCTACCCAAATAGCTAAGGCTCAGAGGTGGGCTCCTGTCCTGCGGAGGAACTAGAAGGTAAACCAAGAACGCAAAGCGGAAGCCCCGTGGTGGAAAGGGACAGTAAACCCTGAAGGAAAGGCTGTAGGTGCGTGACCCGAATCTACTCAGTCTGCCAGACCCCAAGCTTGGGTCGGCCTAATCTGTGCCAGATCCTTTCAGCTAAAGGGTTTAGAAGTACCTGCCCTGGAAAAGCCCAACTTGGGAGAGGAACTGATGCAAGTTGACAGAATGAGGTTCACCCTGCCTGAAGGTGAAGAGGACTGGTAAAAGTAACAGTGGATATTTACCTCCTCCTCAAAACTTCCTCCTACCCCTCAGTATCTCCTGGTCACCAACCTACTCAAATTGCTGACTTTTCTAAAGCATCTGTTACCATCATCCTGTTTTACCTTTTGAGGAGACTACATGCCCAGAGAGGATATGAACCCTTGCCTCCTAGCTCTGCTATGTTCTCCACAGCATCTGGCACAGTGCTGAGCACCAGGACTTTAGAAAATGTCTATTAACTCACCACCTCATCACAGCAGCCCATTTCAGTTATTCTCACAGACTCAAACCCTAATACTCCTTGACAACCCATGCCTGCCTATGTTCCTCCTCTGTGGATGTCCAAATCTCCCAGCCAAACGGTTCCATTTATATTTCCTCCAAAAATCAGAATATGCACAATAGCCAAATTGCCAGAAGTTGCATACCACTGACTCTCTTGCTCTCAGAAAATTAGGTTAGATAATATAGTTTTTATACATATTATTTCATTCTCTCACAATAATCCTTAAGGTTGGATACAACAGGTATTAGGATTCCCATTTCAGAATCAATGAAACCAAAGCTCAGAATAGTTACCGAATTTACCTAAGATTATGATACTTGTGATTTTAAAATCAGATTAGAACCCAGGTCTCTTATCTGCCACCCTACACTGCCTCTCTGTTAGCATATCTCTTCCCCTAGGTTAACCCCCTGTCCTCCAGAGGCTATTAAATGATTATAACATGATGAGGAGACATAAGGGGGCATCTGGCCAAAATTCACAGCTGTATCACTGGTGAGGAGCCAAGACCCCAATACACATGGCTGAGTCCTAAATCTTGGCTTCCCCTTGCTCAAGGGGCACACACCTGAGAGTAAGGCTTACCAGCATTTTATATGGAAAGCATGGCTCTCAGTTCAGATATACGCAAAGCCCTGTGTGCTCACACATCCCTATCTCTGGTCATCCATCAAGGCAGCTATGAACAGCCGCCAGAAAGCAGTGTCTGCTTTGGTATTCTCCTTAATCTCCAGCTAAAAACCCAACCGTAGGGCAATAGCTTGACATCTTATTTCTCATGTTCTGGCCTCACCTGAATAGATGAAATGCTTGCTCCCATTTGCCCTCTAAAGAAAACCCAAAGCATCTAAGAATGGATAGCCAAGAACGCCTGTGACGAAGGTGACAGAAGGAACAGGTGGTCCAAAGATGAATAAAGCATATGAAAACACAAGATAAAGTTTGGGATTTTCAAAAGCCATGGCTGAGTGAGTTTGGCTCTACCTCAGCTATTCAAAAGACTAGTGTGTGTGACCTGTAAGAAATTTTAAGCCCTCTGTACCATACGAATCTTGAATATAAGCAATGATTAGTAACTGTTCTACTAACAGGACTTACAAAACTACTTGACTATACACCAACTCCAGAATATAACATGGCCACACCTTCTCTTGGGGGTTCCCATGTGAATGATCATACTTGCATTTATGAAGTACTTCATCTCATCCTTAGAGGAGAGAAAATATATCTTATGTGATAAAAACAGACACTGTGATATTCCCAGAGCACTGGCTATTGTCAAGTCAGGGAGTATGTGGTTATGTGGATTAAAAGCATGAACTCTCAAATCAGATTGCCCAGTTTGAATCCAGACTCTTGGACACTTGCTAGCTGGATTTCTTGCCACAAGTTACTTAACGCTCTGCACATCAGTTTCCTCAGTTATAAAACGGTGGTAACAATACTACCAATGTCATGGCACTAGAGTGAGAATTAAAAGAGATAATATACATAAAATAAGTAGAAGGGTATCTGCTACAAGGTACATATTCAATAAGTGCTAGCCATTATTAAAGATAAAAGTAAGTAGAGGGCTTCTGCTTCTTGCAATGATGAAATACCTGGTATTAGACTAGCCCTCCTCTTGGAAAGGAGTATGAAACCGGACAAAATATATGAGGCAACTGTTTCCAGGCAACCAACAGAAAGCAGCATAGGATTTCAATTCCTGCAAAGAGGGAAACTCATGAGATCAGCCTGTGATCACTCTGGCTTTTTGCCTAGAAACAATTTTCTGCCTGGAGTACAGAGAACTAAACTCCCAGCACAGCACAGTGGTCATACTATGCTAAGGAGGCAGAGGTGAGAGTTACTAGCAGCTAAATCTGGAATCTGCAGGGTGGAGTAGCAGAGAGAAATGTACAGGGAAAGTCCCCATAAGCTCAAGATGAGATCCCCTATGAGTCCATGGCTGAGGACTGGGGATATATCTCAGGTCAAGACACCCACGATTTTTCTAGATAACAGCTACTATAGGGTTGAAAGTAAAACACAGATACTAGAGGTGGAGCACCAGTGGGAAAGGGAAGTGCTGGACTCTCTTGGAGTTCCAGCCCTGCCAGAGTAGAGATTCCAGAAAGGCCACTCCTTAGGATAAGCACCACACCCTAAAATAAGACTTACTCTAATCTCACCCTAAATAAGACTAAATCCAAACCCCAACAAGATTCACAAAAAGGCAAAATTTAGATTGAGTTCCACCAAGTTAGAGGGGTTTAGGAAATGCCCTAGGCTTTCTACAGGTACACAATAACAAAGCATAAAACCAAGCTTGCACATGTTCAAGGTGATCAGCCAGCATTCATACTGCAAGATAAGAATTAATACTCTTCCAAAGAAAAGAACAGAATCCAGAGTCTCTATAACAAATTATCCACAATGTCCAGCATTTGTTAATGAAATTATGTACACGAACAAAGAAGATGGAAAATGTGATCCAGATTATAGACTTGGCAAGCAAAAATCTTAAAGTAGCTATTAGCAGCTATTATAAACGTGTTAAAACAAGGGAAAATATGTTCAAATAATTAAAGGAAAGAAAATGTGGTCTTAATGAGTGAACAAATAGAAAATCTCAGTAGAAAAATAGAAACCATCAAAAGATGCAAATGAAACTTAAAATGAACATTAAAAAGTACAATAACTAAAATAAGAACAAAAATCACTGCATCGGCTTAACAGAAGATTGGAG
>NC_138373.1:77363697-77369187 GCF_054177405.1 Leptonychotes weddellii
GAGTCTCAAAAGATAAAAAGCACGAGATTGAAGCAGAAAAAAATATTTGAAGAAATGACAATCAAAATCTTCTCAAATATAATGAAAAACACTGACTTATAGTTCCAAGAAGCTCAGCAAACCCCACAGGGGATTAATATAAACCTGAAGCAGAATCACATGTAGGTACACCATAACCAAACTTTCAGAGCTAAAGGAAGTGACTGTTAACCAGAGACAATGGAACAATATTTCTAAAGAGCTAAAAGGAAGAGGGAAGGGCACCTGGGTGGCTCAGTTGGTTAAACTACTGCCTTTGGCTCAGGTCATGATCCTGGAGTCCTGGGATTGAGTCCCGAATCAGGCTCCCTGCTCAGCAGGGAGTCTGCTTCTCCCTCTGACCCTCTCCCCTCTCATGTGCGCCCCCCCTCACGTGCTCTCTCTCTCTCTCTCTCAATCTCTCTCCTTTAAATAAATAAATAAAATCTTTAAAAAAAAAAAAAAGGAAGAGGGAAAAACTGTCAACTCAGAATTCTATTACTAGAACAAATATCCCTCAGGAATATGGTAAGATAAAGATATTTTCAATAAATAAAAGCTAAGTGAAAGGATATAAGGGAATTAATACCAGACTTAAAAAACTTAGGTCTAGGGGCACCTAGGTGGCTCAGTCATTAAGCATCTGCCTTCAGCTCAGGTTATGATCTCAGGGTCCTGGGATTGAGCCCTGCATTGGGCTCCCTGCTCAGCAGGAAGCCTGCTTCTCCCTCTCCCACTCCCCCTGCTTGTGTTCCCTCTCTCGCTGTCTCTCTCTCTGTTGAAAAATAAATAAAATCTTTAAAAAAACAAAAACAAAAACTTAGATCTATGGGAAGAAGTGAAGAGCACTGAGAGTGGAAAATAAATGAGTAAATATAAATGACTGGGTGGTCATTCTTCTCATAATCTACATAAAGTAACATTGTTTATTAAAGCAAAAATGATTATGGTATACGGCAAGGTTTACAACATGTGTAGATGTAAAAAATAGGACAAGAGTCTTACAATGAACAAAGTGGACAGTTAAATGAAATTTTGCCACTGTGAGAGTACATTTGTGAAGTGGGAAACAGGAATCAGAAAACAGGAAGTGAGAGCTGGGAAGTCACGGGTGTGAGGTAGGAAGTGGGAAGAGAGAAACAGGAAATATGCAATGTAATATGTGAAGTATGAAGAGATACAATATTGATTCTAAATAAACTAGAAAGCATTCTGTTAGTCCTAGAGCAACTACTGAAAATATAATAAACAGAGGTATAAATAAGAAGTCAGTGGAAGAAATAAAATGGAAAACATTAAACAATATTTTATTAACCTAAAGAAGGCAGCAAAGAAGCAACACAGAAAGGAAAGCGGAAGAAACAAATGAAATCCAAATTGTATGACAGCAGACAAACCCAACCACATCAATAATTACATTAAATATATACATTAAAGGGCAATTAAAGGGCAGAGATTGTCAGGCTAGATAGAAAAGCAAGACCCAACTACATGTTGTTTATAAGGAATACATTTTAAACATAAAGGCATATTCAGCTTGAAAGTAAAAGAACAAACAAACCAAAAAAAAACCTGTAACATGTAACAGTATGACCCAGCATTTCTACTCCTAGACATACGTCCATAAAAAGATTTGGACGTGAATATTCTTCACAGATTTATTCATGGTAACCCAAACTGGAAACAAATCCATACGTCTATAAACATGTGCATAAACAAATTATGGTATATTCATAAACAAGATAAAATACCACCCATTAAAAAGGAAGGAACTATTCATATGTGCAATAACGTGGACAAATATCACAGACATTTTGCTGAGCAAACGAAGCTGGATTCAAAAGATGACATAATGTCTAATTCCACTTATGTGAAATTCTAGAACAGGAAGAACTAATCTGTAGGGATTACGAATTAGACTGATGGTGGCCTTGGGTACGGAGTTGTGAGTAAAATGGGGTAAGAGGGAACTTTCCGAGAAGACTGAAATGTTCTTTCTTGATTAGAGTAGTGGTTATGTGGTTGTGGATATCTGTCAAATGTCACTGACCTGTACATTTTAAATATGTTAATTTTATTTATGTAAATTTTAACTCAATAAGATTTACATTTTCTTTTTAAAAAAAGGTAATTAAATGTTTCTCTCCTTTTCTTGCCATCAACGCCAAACATGACCAACTAATATCCATTCAGGAAAGAGAGAAGAAATTTCAAAGTAGAGAATTAGAATAAAATAAAAACCATCTTGAAACAATTGGACTATTCCTCACCCCCTGTCTATTCTGCATATAGTCTTCGTGGGGTTTTTTTTAAGTTTATTTATTTAAGTAATCTCTACACCCAATGTGGGGCTTAAAACTCACAACCCCGAGATCAAGAGTCGCATGCTTTTCCTATGAGCCAGCCAAGCACCCCGATTCCGTGTGTAGTCTTTGAAATGCCACCTATTAATATGATCATTACTGATCGACTTTATTGATCTGTAGTAGAGTAGTGGCCTAAAATCTAGTTTCTAAAATTTTCTGGTGCATCCAGAAAATTTTCTGGTGCAAGTTCAAAAACACAAAATGTGTTCTCAATCCCAGAAATATTTCCACCCCACAGAATATAAAATGAGAAGTGGGTGTTTCTGGATGAGCTGCAGCCTCAAGGTAGCAGCTCGAAGTCTCTGGGAAGCAGCCACCGTGACCTGAGCACCCAGGAACACAGGCTCCTGATCCACCTGCCGAACGTGCATTGCAAGCTTACAAACCTGTGCAGAGAAAGAGTTTAAAACCCACAGATTATATGACTAAATTTCACCAGTCCCCTGAGATATTTACAGTTTCGCTGTGAGAAATGACACCAAGATTTAAATCATTTGCAACAGGGCCTGCCCTTCCGAGCTGTTCCACTCTGCTCACCTCTCCTCACCCCGTGCCATTCACACCCACTGCATCGGCTGCGAGAGTGACACTGTCACTCAGGCCCACTGTGACGAGGTTTACCTTGGACTGCTTTAAGATTTATGGAAGAGCAGGATAAGGAAACCTCCTCACCTTTAAAGGACTCCATCTAGCACTGCCCGAAGGCATTTTCCCCCAGTGGTTTTATTTTTTTCTCACCTTCTCATTGGCCCTCCCATCCACCTCTCTCACCCACCACACACACATACACACACACACACACACACACACACACGAAGAGATCAGGCTCCAAACTACCAAAATGATGAAGTGGCAAAAGAGATTGATTTATGAGGATGGTACAGGGGTATAACTAGGAGATAATGGGGTGAAATTGAGCAAAGGGGAAGTGTAGGCTGAGTATCAAGAAACATTTGAAACTCAACAGAGTGTGAAGCAAGCTCCCAGGAGAAGCCAGGGAAGCCCTATGGCTGGAAATCATTAAACACTCAACAATGGGAAAGAATGGGTTGTGGCCTGGCAAGGTGGACAGAAGGGAGTGGAGGTGAAATTCACATCTCACTAATATCCGAAAACTGCTCTGCTAAATAAGTCATTCTGTGATGAGTGAATGTTCCCTTTCTGTATTCACATTGCCTCTCTCTCTTTCTCCCTCTCTCTCTCTCTCACACCCAAGTGCATCTTACTAATATCCATCCTCTACACACACCTTCCAACATGGTACCTGCAACGAGGTGACTCACTATGTACCTTGCTCCACCTGCAAGGTTCAAGTTCACACTCATCCCTCCTCTCCTCACCTCCCACCACTC
This sequence comes from Leptonychotes weddellii, assembly GCF_054177405.1. Lineage (NCBI taxonomy): Eukaryota > Metazoa > Chordata > Mammalia > Carnivora > Phocidae > Leptonychotes > Leptonychotes weddellii. The sequence continues at coordinate 77,367,434 of NC_138373.1, forward strand.
AACCCATGCACTCTCTCTCACAGATTCCCTTGGCTCCTCACAGCTGCCTTCATTAACCTCTGTACTTACGCTGGTGTCCCCTGTGGGAACCCTGCGGTGGCCCCGGAGAAGGCAGCCACACCCACAAGTAGGTGGGTGAGAGAGAGTTGAGTTAGGGGGAGATTCACACTCTTCTGTGGCTTTCAGATAAAGCTAAGCCAAATGCCAACAAGGATCAGAACAGTTTTGCTAGCTATTGAGGATGATTTTATATTCCAATGCCTCCTCCTTGTTTTTAGTATTTTGAGACTATGTTATGCACCCATATTGAGCCTGATCAAAAGCTAAAAATGCCCACAACTAGCACACAGCTTCCCCACGACCCTGGGGTCAAAAAGTTCTCCAAGAGAAAAGCCAACAGTCCTAGCCATATGCATGACAAGGCTGAGGCAGGCCACCGAATCTTCCTGCTGTGAAGACAGACAAAGGGGAGAAAAATAATAATACTGCTCTCCTTTCAAACCCTATGTAAGGCACAGGATAGGGGTGTGTTTTGTTTGACTCTGTTTTGTTTCTTTTGTTTCTAAGGTATAGAGCTCTATAGCAGGATGGAGAACGTAAACTCTGGGCAGCATGATTTGCTAGCCTAAAAAAGTCGGGGATACGAAAGCCACCTCAATGGCTGAGACAGAGCGGCAAAATCTGCCCTGAAACTTGATCCACCAAGAAGCAGTGACCCAGGCCTGCAGCACTCACAGCATTAGACATAAGAAAGCATCATTGCAGATTTCCCGCCTGTTCATATCCTATGAACAGGTAGAAAATGTCACTTCCAGGTCTGTATGTGCGCAGACCATGGGAGCCAAAGGTTGCAACAACTCAATGTAAAACTGAATGTTGATGAGGGGAGAACGAAAATGAGGCTCAGCTGTGACTAATTCTGTACAGACTCTCGCAGTGTCTATTAAGGACAACTGGAAAAGCTTCAATGTTAGCATGTTACTGCCCTCTCCTGGGCAAAAGGTCAAAGACGGTACATGTGTGAGTCACAACTGGTTCAAGTTTGTGTGCCCCAAGGCAGGCAATCTTTAATCCTCCAGTCTACAAACCTTTGAAAGAGAACTGCCTTTGACCATCTTCCACCTGCGAATCCAAACCCGTCTCCCCAACTGCCGCCATTTTACCTTTCCCACTGGAACCAAAGGATTCTGAGACCACAGACTTCATTAGTCTGTTATAGGTGGCTGGGGGAAAGAACCGGAATTGTCCACTGGAAGAGCGATGTGATTGCAGGTGGGGAGGGCAGCCCTGAACTTCAGGACATCCTACTGATCCACTTTGCAAGCAGCAACCCCTATCACTGTTTAGTGCCCTGGAAATTGCTTAACAGGGCCTGAGAAAAATTCTTCTTCCAGTCCTCACCACCCCCAGCACACCCTGTCAGCTCTTCAGCCATATGCCGGAGCACTTACTGTTTTGAACCTAAACTCATACCACTGAATAATGTAATTAAATCTAAATCACTTGCAATTTTTAAGGGCTAGAATATCTTATCAAAATTAATGAAAACTCCAATCTCTTGGAAATAATTCTTTTATGACTTTTAATGGCTGTGCAAATAATATTTTAAATGAAGACACATCTGAATAATAAGTAAAATAAAATGAGGCAAATTAATTAAGACTGTCCTGATAGGCCTAAATTAAGTAATCATCTTTTTTTTATATATATATATATAAAGTCTCGAGGTAAGTCACTTATCTCTTCATTTCATA
>NC_138373.1:77369687-77399138 GCF_054177405.1 Leptonychotes weddellii
ATGGAGCACTGGGTGTTGTGCACGAACAATGAATCATGGAACACTTCATCTAGAACTAATGATGTAATGTATGGGGATTAACATAACAATAAAAAATTTTAAAAAATGACCCTCCTAGGGGAAGGATGAAGGGGGGGAAATCGGAGGGGGAGACGAACCATGAGAGACGATGGACTCTGAAAAACAAACTGAGGGTTCTAGAGGGGAGGGGGATGGGAGGATGGGTTGGCCTGGTGGTGGATGTTGAGGAGGGCACGTTCTGCATGGAGCACTGGGTGTTGTGCACGAACAATGAATCATGGAACACTTCATCTGGAACTAATGATGTAATGTATGGGGATTAACATAAGAATAAAAAAAAGAAAAAAAAAAAAGATCAGGTCCGAATTCATACACTGTAAAGGAATCCAAATTAACGGGATACAATACAGTATCCTTCAACAGAGACGATAATCACTTTAAAGGATTCTCATCTCAACAAATATTTATCCAGGGCCTGCCGCGCACACAGCACTGTACTTGGGGATAGAGCACAATCTCATTACCATGTGTCCCCGTGAGGATAAACCACAGAGCATCCTGAGACTTGCTGCCATTGTCACCTTGCTTGGCTGGCACTTTGATCATGTTCCTGACCCCTCCCGTCCCCGCAGAGGCCCGCCCCATCTCCATCCATGGGAAAAGCCCCTCCTCAGCGGCAGGCAGTATGGGCTGGGGCTGGAGCAAGGACTACCCCGGGAGTGAGGGGGGGCCTGGCTATTCCTCTGGGAGGAGAAGGGCAGTGGCCACTGTGCATTGAACACTGCTCCGGGGCTGTGCCCGGCCCTGTGCCATCACGTCAGGGGTATCATTTCATGCCATCCTCAAAACAGCCCGGTTGGTAGCTCTTATTACGATTCCATCATTTTAAGGATGAGAACAGAGAAACGTACCACATTTAAGCACTGTGCCCAAAGTTATAAAACCACAAGAAGCAGGGTCAAGATTCAAATGTGAGTCTGTCTGAGCCTACAGTCCAAGCCAGTAACTGCGAGACTATCTGACTTCCTTTATATCTGAAATGGAAGGAACCCATCAGGCTCGCTGTGCAAATCAAATGGTAATTTATAAGACTGGTTTCTGGAGGGGCGCCTGGGTGGCTCAGTTGGTTAAGCGACTGCCTCCAGCTCAGGTCATGATCCTGGAGTCCCGGGATCGAGTCCCGCATCGGGCTCCCTGCTCGGCAGGGAGTCTGCTTCTCCCTCTGACCCTCCCGACCCTCCCCCCTCTCATGTGCTCTTTCTCTCAGTCTCTCTCTCTCAAATAAATAAATAAAATCTTTAAAAAAAAAAAAAAAAAGACTGGTTTCTGGATGATCATTCGCTTACCTAAAGGATCCTGGAGTCAGATGATGTTATGTCCCTACTCAAGATGCTCAAGAGGGTCCCCACTGAATTTGGAATAAAATCCCAAGTTCTTGCCACCGCCCGCAAAGCCCTGTGTGAGCTGGCCCTTGACACCGTCGTGACCTGCCTGCCCTGTTTCCACCCCACTCACTGTCCTCCCAGCACAGCCTCCTTGCTTCCTCTTAAACCAAGATGTATATTCCTGCCTCAGGGTCTTTGCCTGCGTGCTCCCTCTGCTTGAGATACTCTCAGCCCGAGTAGCTACATGACCCACCTCATTTGGTTCCTGACTCTGCTCCATGTCACCTTACCCAAAAGGCCTGTCGTGCCCCATCTATCTAAAACAGAACCTTGTCTCCTCATCTGTCTTTGGTTTTATCGACAGCACTCATCAGTCTCTGACATCATTATATTCACATCTGTTTCTTATCTCTCTCATTGCAGCAAAGGCTTTGCCCGGGCAGGGACCCGGCCTTGCCAGCTCACCACGGTGTTGCTAGCAATTTAACAGTTCATGGCACATAGTAGACGCTCAATAAATATCTACCAAATCAATGAGTCAGTGAACGAACATAAAAGCTTTATCAATGTATATGCAGATTTACCTGCTTGAATTTGCATTTGTAAAACGGATCTAGAAAGGACAACCCCCATTTTACGCAGCGATGCCTATTCATGACCCACCTTAGCTAATTTTATTCATTCCCTCTAACATCCTCTGAACCACCACACGTCCCCTTCCCATAAATGCCTTCAGTCATCTCCTAAAACCCTTCTCTAACCCCATGCTGCTGAGGAGAGGTGACAAGAGCAAGGCCAGTCTCGCGGTCACGCCACCCACCATAACACAGGTACAAAGCTTGCCTCTGGGCCCAGTCTGGCTTCCCAACAGCGGGAGAGTTGTGCCCGTCAGCGTGCCCTTCTGATAGCTGGGCGCGCCACTGTGCCCTCTGTAGGCCAGGTTCTAGCACGCCCCCCCCCTCTGCAGGGGGTACGACCATGTCTCAGGGGAACTTGCTGAGAACTGCTCCGCCCCTACTGTGCATTTCACACTCACGTAGAGAGAACTGTGAAAGCCTTTACCCGATGATTCAAGTATTTTTCATGTGGATGCTATGTGTCTCAGACGGAGAGAGAGCTGTGGGCCAGGTCACAGAACTGCTTCACTCACCTATTTTCTTATAAGCTCAGAGCTTTAATTTTTCCAAGATCTAGACTATTGAGCGCATTAATCTATGTGGTTCTTCTAACACAGGAGCTGTTTATGATACAGCACTTCACCCCTCAGAGAGCTAGGGCTAGAAAAATAAACTGTTTCCAGTATTATGTACTTTTCAAGAGTAGAGGGATTCGATACAAATTCCTAACCTGGCACTAATAATGAGGGGCTTAGAGGTCTACCGCCTGAAACAAATCCGGGCAGGGCAAAAAAAAAAAAAATCTCCAAGCCCACCAAACAAAATGCAACTAAGCACCTGCTACTCTTCTTGTTCCCGCCGCTTAATCCATTGAATGCATCATTGTTATGACATTAGAAAGAGTGAGAAGTGGCAACGCGAGCATTTTTATGAGGTGTTACAAGTTTGTAACTAACCTGCACTTCCTTTCTAAAGGCTGTGTTTTCTGCATCACTAGATTCTTGTTGCCTTCCTGGGTGTTACTGCTTCCGTCTGGCTCTGCCTGTGTGATCCCGGAGAAAGATACTGCAGGAACTGGCTACAGTTGCAAACCCCTGAGCCTCTGTCTTACCTGTTAAAACAGCGCTAAGTTCCTGGGAACACAAGGACAGCAGATCTGTCACCCCCTCCTCTTCTCCCTCTCCAGAGCTCACCTTTGCACTGAGCATAGTAGACAGCACCTGTCCCTACAGGTACGACCAGCACCTACAGGTGCCTACAGGCGTAGCAAAGCTACAGAGAGGCAGGTGGTCCGAGAGTCAGCAAGGGTGAGGGCTCAGACTCCCAGGAGTGCCACCATAGCCTACTCTGCCAAAGGAACGGAATTGACAATATAACACCGTGGGAAGACAGGTCAGTCCAACCCCAACTGAAGTCTATGAGATCAGGTCACACAAGTAACTGGTGCTTCACCTGACTTTGATTTCAGAAGCATAGTACGAAGCGTTCGTACTTAGAGGGAAACCATCTATCTGACTTAATTCTAAGCAACGGCTGTGCAGAACGATGGTCTCCAGAGTACTGCCCATATTATAAAAATGCAGGATTGCAAGGAAGTGGATGAACAAGCCTAATTTAGGAACGGCGCTAGGCAGCTCTGTGGAACATTCCAGAGGATGAGGCAGACAACTCTGTGGAGATACTGAGTAAAGATACTGGTGGGTCAAAGCAGGAAACAAGGAAGGTCAGGTTTTGAAGTTAGTATAATATATAAAAAGACAGTATAAATTGAATATAATATATAAAACATAGTATATAAAATATATAAAAAGTTAACATAAAGTGAAGTTAGTATAAATAGATAAAAACTCAGGGTGAGGAATGTGAATAGTATCTTCAAACTTTTTTGCTCAGTTACCCACTAAAAGGATTCTTAAAATTATGTACCCCTGTGCCCATTTTTAAATGGACATTAAAATTTTTTTCTTGGTAATCTAAATGGCTGCAAAGGATACAATTTCCGGCATATAGTAAATACTAACACTTTTAAATAAACTGTTACGTCGCTGTTTTTAATGTATTTGATGGAATATAAATACCATAGTAACTTGTTATCTACCACCATCCACTTTTAAAATATAAGATTAAGCCTTCTTGAGGTGTCATAAATTTCATATCATTCCTATTTTTACCTAACATTGTAATTCTCTCATCATCTCCCCCACAAGATTTCATGGTAATGTGATATATATACTGTGCCTGAAAGTACTTTAATGACGACTCTCTATCATACCACTTTGCAACCAAAATATGTATAAAAATTGAAGTTTATGATTATTTTATATTACCTGTAATCATAGGCTCTATGTGTTTAACTGTTTTTTCTCTGGACTGAGATATTATTACAACCATTAATTGTAAGCCTTTGGTGAAAATAACATACATAGGTTATAAATTTTGGCAGATGAGCATTAAATAGTAAAATCTTATTAAATTTTATTTTATGTATATTTTACCACAATTTTTAAAATAAATGTAAAAGCTTTTATTAGAAATCTCTCTCAATAAGCTGGTTACAAGGGTAGTTTATGGTATCTTGAATAAAGGAAGTGCCCCCTAAACGAGTATTTCAAATTACCCGTTTTATGCAGCCCCACTAGAAATTCTTTCACCTTAGGGCAAAGTATATAGTAAAATTCTGAGAAAATGAGAGAGAGGCTTTTCTTTTGAAAAAGTGAGAAAAGAATGATCATGAACGGCCGGGGGGTGGGAGGGTGGCACTTTCTCAAGCAGATTGGTTTTAGGAAAGAATACGCTAGAAAACTGAAGATCTGGAAATTAAGTCCCTTAAAATTCTCCATGCCTTCATACTCCCTGAAAGTCTTTACGTACTCACAAAAGTATCTGCTCTCCAGTGCGAAGGCTGCTGTGTCCGAGAACTTCTGGAATACTGCAGGCCGTTGTTTTTCCCACTGACTGTGGTCTGGTCAGTGTAGCTAATAAATCATGAACTTGAGGGCAAGTGCCCCCTCGCTGTCTGTATCCCCACAGAGTAGGCAAGGGCTGAGGCTCACTACGTGAACTGTCCTAGGATCATGCCAATCTTGGCTGCTTATTGCTTTCTTTTCTTATCTCCCCGCAGGGGAGAGTCAACAGCTTGGCCCAAGAAGCAGCTAAGCCCGTGAACCAGCTTTGGCCAGGGCAGTTGTAACATAGATCAAAAATCATGCATCCCCCTCGCTGAAGGGCTGTGGTCAGTGACGGGAGCAGAGACAGCCACAACCCCACACACGTCTTCGCTGCACACCCGACAGCAATCCTATCCCCCTTCCTGCAACATAGTATCTCCACGGGGATTCTCCATCCTGTATCTTTTATTTTTCAATAACCCATTTATCCTCTCCTTTTCAACTTGAAACCCTAACATAAAAAGTGATCCTACAGGACTCCACCTGTGGCTGTGGCTCATTTCCCAGATGCAGCCCAAAGCCTCTGCTGATGACACCAAAAACATCACCATGGCAACCATCACTGACATACAGTGCAAAGCTGAGGATGAAGCACGAATTCTTCTCTAAATCGCTTCCACAATGTTAAACTCATGTCATCTATCACCCTCTAGGCTTACTGGCCTGTCTCGGAACCAAGGAAGTGGCAGATTTTTTTTTTTTATTCAGTGATGCTTTTTAATAACAGCTATTTTCATTAAAAAGTAAAATTAAACACATTTTAAGCCTTTAGGAAAGACGAAAGAAAAAGGTTACCTATAGTCCCACTACACTGGAATATTTACTCTTAGCAATGTGGTCTTTGAAGTATCCCATTTTAAACTGAAATTGTTTTTATTCACTCTCCTTAGGACACCTCCACAAGAAAACTGTGACAAAAGTTACCACAGTTCCACCCAGACCCTTGAAAGTATGGCATCTGTTCATTCGAAAGCCAATGATCTTTCAGTGAAATGCAGACCCAGGGCTGGGAGGAAGGAGATGATACCCAGAGCTAGTGCATGGGGAAATACAATACAAAATGCCAAGCGTACTTGAACAGAGACAAAAAAGAAGGTTCTGGGGCAAATACAGCCACATTGCCTCATAGCAAGAGCCTAAAGAAAGTCCCTGCCCGGGGGGATCCTTCGGGTAAACGCTTTCTTCTCATAAGGATCAATCCAACCCTGCCCCATGCGCTTAAACACTAAATTCAAAATGTACCACGATGAAAGAACAGCAAACCTTTGTTAGCCCTCTGGGGGCACTAAAGACGCGGAAGTGTGTGCCTTGCTGAGACAGCACTGTGGATAGCAAAGAAGGCCTATTTTTTCTTTGTTCGCAGACAAAGCACAGCCCTACCGATCTGGGTCTTAGATTATGTATATATATACCCCTCGTCTCAAATTCATTTTTGCCGGAGTCATCCGGCTCTGCTCTGATGCCAAAGCCTGTAGCACAGTTGGGGGTGGTGGCACAGCCAACCTGGTGACTTAACAAAGACTGTTCAATCAAAAGCCTTGTTTCTGAAGCAAAGAGGAGTTCAGACTTAAGAGACCTGGATTCTGCAAGAAGCAACTGTACCTCTAGCTATAAAATTTGAAATCCCTCTGAATGTAGGTTACATCAATCCCATCCGCATACCAAAGACAGTGCACCTTGATTCACGGTATAGATCAGGGCCTGTGGTCCTCAGAGAAGCAGACTGAATGTCCAAAAGGCAATCGGTGAATAACAGGAAGTCCGTGGACACGTGGACCATTTGGAGTCACCAGCCATTTGATTCCTCTAAACTGATGGGCAGCTACTCAGGAAACCCAGGAACCACAAACTCACCATCCTACTACTCTTTCTTTGAAAGAACTAAGTGTTTGGGAAAAGAGAGTTTGGCTAAATCGGCCTTTAATGGGTGCTCCCAGAGGTCGTCCTGCTTTCCCCATATCTCAGGTCCCCAGGAGGGCAGGCCATTAGTCCTTGCAGCAGGTGACAGCAGAAATATGTGTGGTTGCTGGACATCGGGGGATCCTTGCTTCAACCCCAAGAGCACTTGGCGATACAGATCAGGGTTGAGTCCACTGGTCAAAGAACAAAGAACTCTTGGAGAGAAATCAGGGGGGAGGTAGATGCTGATCTGCATTTCAGCCCGTACAGCACGCAAACCTCAGCTAGGTGAAAGAGTTGTCAGGGACATCTCAAAAGCTCCTGGCTGCTCTGGAGAAATCCCAAAAAGAGAGTTCCCAATGGCTCTAACTCCAAAGCTCTCCCACATCCTCCAGGGCCTCTGAGATCAATGGCAGGAAATGTCCTCACCCTTTTTCCTGATTTTCTCCCAGGGCTGCCACAGGTTTCCAAGACCCTCAATCTGAACACTCAGCCAGAGGGACAACAGGACCTCCCGAAATCTTCTAAGGACTGAAGCATGAAAGCTGCAGGGGTACACTGCAATCAGCTCAAAGCCGCTAACGTGGGGGCCCTCCAGCTGTGAGGGGTCTACGGTCTCATGATCACACCACATGTGACATCTATCCTGCCATCGGCCTCTATACTAGGGTACCAGACATTCCCTAGTGGACACAGGATTATTAGCAAACCCTTTATTTGTGTACATGTTCAGGAATTGTTGAATAAGGTCACAGACCACCATATCAAGAAGAATGTAGTACACATTGGTGAGCAAGGAAACAAGAGAGGGGTACAGCTCAAAGGAAATCCTCCAAACACTACACACCTACTGCTATGCACCAGGCTCTGCTGTAGTTGCAGTTGAGAAGGCTGCAAGATCCAAGCCAATCAAATTCATATTTACTATGCACTTACTACATGTAATTGAGAAGAAATTCAAAAGAGAGCCACAAAGAGTACTAAACTTCAGGAAATAGGCCCTTGAATGGTCTTTGATCGTGATGGTGATTACAGAACTTAAATGACTAAGAGATGGCTGAAGGAAAAAGAAAAGTTATCACTTTATATAGAAGATACTGATCAGTTTGCTATTTCCACTGAAACTAAGGAATGGTTTTATACTGCAAAAGAAGAGCATTATATTAAAATATGGAAGAACAGCCTGTCAAAATGGGGCATCACACAGTGGGAGAACTTATTAAAGAGGTTGTGAGGGACTCCTTCTTGTTAGAAATCATTAAAAAAGAATAGACAGATCAATCTGCAAGTGTTTACTGAGACCCCCCAGGCCAGCCTATCCCCCTGCAGTGTTAGGGTTATAGTTCAAAGTGGGAGCTCTATCACCAAAGTAACCTGAGTTCAAATCCCAGCGTGGCCACTGACTATGTGACCTTGGGCAAGTTATTTAACCACTTTAAGCCTGGTTCCTCACTTGGAAGATAAGGGTGGTAAGAGTACTGAGGTCCATTCAACTGTTGTGAAGATTCAAGGTGAACACGCATGGAAAGCATTTAGCATGGTGTGTAGTGTGAACAAAAGCATGCTCACTCAATTATTGTCATTGCCTTTGTTTGAGTCCTGGCCTATCTAGAAGTTACTTGCCTGGAGTTTTAGTTTACCAGATCACAGTCAACAATGAAGAAATAAACAAAAAGGATTTCTGATCCATCAGATTACATGTCTCAGATCCCTGACCAACAGTGAATGATGCCCTTTGCTTCCTGAGCCTACACTCCTGCCTCTGACTCATGCTTTGGACACCATTCCTTACAAAGAGTTTCCACTCCAAGTTTACGGAGCAAAATAAGTTGTAGGTACAATATCACTTTGGTAGAAGCAATTCAATAAAAGGCCAGATTTTTAAGATCACCAGAGTCCATATCAGAAGTAAGTTCAGCACAGTTGCTCTGACAGGCCCAGCCACATACCACATTAAAAAAAAAAAGAAAGAAAGAAAGAGCTAAGCTTGATGAAGAAAAAGGAAAACAAAGGACAAAATCTGCACCCCAGGAGTGGTGCCTCTAGAGATAAAAGTTGCAAACACTTCCCACTCCCTTGTGAACCCTCCAAGAAGAGTGAAGCCAGGGACGGTGGTGATATGACTTTCCAGATAATATACAGGGCATGCAGTTAAATGTGAATCTCAATGATTTAAAAAAAACATATTTTTAGTGTAGGTATGCAAATATTGCAATACCTGGAACATACTTTACTAAAAACTTACTATTGTTCATCTGAAATTCCAATTCAACTGAGTGTCCTCTGTTTTCGTTTGTTAAATCTGCCAACTCCAGACATGGTCAAAGAACCTCCCGTATACGGAGTGCCAAGGTCAGAAATGAAACAGAAATACTGAAAAACCAGAGTCATCCCCAAAAGGTCTCTCTACTTGGTAGACAGGCTAGAGAAAAGGTATTCCAGCAGTAGACAGGAACCCGGAATACGAAAATCCAATGTGAAAAGCATTTAGCCTAAATGTAAGGGCTAAAGAGGTCCCCTTGGGGAAATTAGCTTGTCTCGTTAACAGGATATTCAAGTCAAACAATCCAGTCTGATTGTAGAGAGCACACTGATTCCAAAAGCCAAGCACATGCAATTCGTGGTTGGTAAAGCTGCATAATTGCCCCCATTTGTCAAGACTCTAGGAGACTTCATGGAAACTGAGTGTCCATCCCACCTGCTCCCACACACACTATAACTACTTCCATCACAGCACTCACCACAGGATTTAATTTTCCACTCATCTGTCTGTCTCTCCCTCCAGACTGTGAGCTCCTCCAGGGCAAGGACAGAGTCTACTTTATCTGTGAAACCACAACCCTAACTGTGGCTGGCCACCACACAATGCAGCTGGTTGACCTGCGTGATTCCTATAAGGGAATTCAGAGTGAGAAGGGGCTAAACAGATTCTATTGGGAATACATCAGAAAAGAGAGGAAAAAGAAATCCATTTTTCTAAATCTCCTCAATACTCTTAATAAATTATATATGTTATTTGTATGGGTTTTACATACGAGCACACTCTATATTAACAGTAATCTGTGTATGTATAGCAACAAGAAAGAAGAACTCCAAAGACATTTTAGTTTTTTTGAAGCAGAAGAGCAGTGAAGAAGGAGGTCTACATGTACATAATGATATAAAAATTTAAATGTACGTAAAGACCTTAAGTACGTGTCTGTATGTGCATACTGTGTGCACATACAAAATACACCAGAGGTTCCAGGAAAAAAGATTCAACCCAATCTTTTCCTACAAATATTCAGACCTCTGAGGCACTCAACTCTAGGATCAGCTCTCCATAATAGTTCTAGTTGTGTTAATGAAACTGTAACACATCCCTATCCACCAACCACTATATAGTATCCGCAGGAATCCACATTGGGATATGATGATGGTCCTCATGAACAGCATCACAGAAATGAAACTAAATGTTCTAAAGCCTAATACTGCTTCAGAACAAATCTCCACCCTATCTAGGAGCCCTGTTTTCCATCTCACAGAATCTCTCTGTCACCTATGTTTTCCATCTCACAGAATCTGTCACCTATGTTTACCTCTCTTCTTTACCACATACCTTCACTGGATACCTCCCCAATATGTCCTTCCTCTCTCTATCACTGCCCCCCACCAATCTCTCTTCCTCACAGATTGGAGAGGTAGTCATTGGATATTTAGAAGACCAGAAATATCAGATATTTCTGGCCATGTACATAATGTACAGAACCATGTGTGGCCTCCAACACCCCAAGAACTGGGCAAGACCACTCAATAGTATGGGAAGAAAATGTAAGAACTTCTATTTACATTTAATTTTATCTCACCCATTGTTTTTAAGATTTTATTTATTTATTTGAGAGAGAAAGAGAGAGCAAGAGAGCACAAGCAGGGGGAGCAGTAGAGGGAGGAGAAGCGGGCTTCCCATTGAGCAGAGAGCCCACGTGGGGCTCAATCCCAGGACCCCGGGATCATGACCTGAGCTGAAGGCAAACACTTAACTGACTGAGCCACCCAGGCGCCCCAATCTCACCCATTTTTAATTTTTGGTTTTGTGTGTGCTTTATAATGGATACAACATATTAATATACACATAACTATGTACTAAATAAACATCCTGGTCACTAGTGTTCTAGTTATATATGGCTATATAACAAACCTCTCCAAAATCTAGCGGTATTAAAAAAAAATGGGGCGCCTGGGTGGCTCAGTCATTAAGCGTCTGCCTTCGGCTCGGGTCATGATCCTAGGGTCCTGGGATGGAGCCCCACATCGGGCTCCCTGTTCGGCGGGAAGCCTGCTTCTCCCTCTCCCACTCCCCCTGCTTATGTTCCCTCTCTCGCTGTGTCTCTGTCAAATAAATGAATAAAATCCTTAAAAAAATTTTTTATTACGCTCACAAATTATGAGGGTTAGAAGTTTGGATAGAGTACGGCAGGACTGTTTGTCTCAACTCCAAGCCTTCTGGGGCCTCCGCTGGGAAGACTCAAGCAGCTGGGAGGTGACTCCAAGGGCTGAGTGCTAGAATCATCTGGAACTTCTTAATTTACATGGCTGGCACTGGGCTGAGCTGGGACTGTCAATGGGAGCACCTACATATGGCCTCTGCATGTGGCCTCTCACAGAATGGCAGCTGGGAGCTCATTAAGAGTACTGAGAGAACAAAGGGGAAGCTCCCTGGCCTTTTCTGACTAGCCTCAGAGGTCACCCAGGGTCACTTTCCGCATACTCGATTGGTAGAAGCAGTCGCAGGCTGCCCAGACACAAGGGGAGGGGCCTGGGCTCCATCCGTGAAGGAGAGTGGCCAGGTCACACTGCAGAAGAGCATAGCTACCTTTGGCAAACAATCTGCCTCAGTTTTCCTCTGTGCTCTGAGATCTGCTCCCCCATCCCCTTCCTCTGCACTGCTCTGTGTTGCAGGGGCAAAACCTTGCAGGCCACATTTCCCAGGTTCTGTTGCCAAAAGGACTCTGGGTAGGTTTGTTTTGATTCGTTTTGACGAGTCTAGTTAGGTTTAAACAATGAAGGCTCTGCCAAGAGATTGAGGGGGTCCCAAAGAGAGGAGAAACTAGGATATTCCGCTTTAATCAGCATCTTCCCAGGGGCTGTATCTCCTCCACGGATTCCATTCTCTGCTAAGCCGCCACCACTCACTTGTCCCAGCTCCCAATGGACAACTTCCATCTTGTTCCCTGCGACCCAAAGGCGGATACCGACTTTCCGCTCTGTGGATTTGAGGCTGCGTCTGGGGTTGGTCAGGCCCTGCTTAGCTTTTCAGCTCTTCCAGTCCCTTTGTAACTAATTTCCAACATTAAGCTCTCCCCTTCAAACTACCTGATGTGGACTCTGTCTTCCTATGTAATAAATATACACGCACTGGGGATAAATATTCCAAAATGTCTCCCTAATCGAGATGTAAGATCACAAAAGTATGTAGATCACTGATGTCATTTTAAAAGCCCTGCAAGGGGAGTCAGGTGGCCTGAGTTCTGGCCCTGGATGAGGCACTAGCTATAGACCTTGACATTGGCTTAGTGCATGGGCCTCAGTGTCCTCACCCACACAAAGTGGTGCCCCTTTCAGGACTAACATTCTGTGACTCCGTCTCTCAGGTACAATCTGCCCACTAGGTCCAGGCCTAACCCACACTGACTTTGATCCCGGAATTCTCGCCTCAGCACAAGCAAACCAACATGACTGTGCTTCACAATTCAACCAAGGGAACCGGCCAAGCTAGACAGCAGCGGAGCCACGTCCCTGCAGGGACCAGACCCCGAGGGAGTACTGACGATGAGGCAGGCAGTATGGAGCTGGGCCTCGGGTGAGTGTGAGCACTCCATCCCCACACTCAGGGCAGCTCTGGCTCCTCTACGTAGAAGCACGACAGTGTCTGTAATCGGGATCCCTGCAAGTAAGCCTGACCATCTGCAGACTGAGCCCCGTCCAAGGTCAGTGGAACCATTTGGGGACATTCAAAACCACATAAAAAAAAATAACTTTTTCTTCTGTGAAGGGGAAAAAAAAAATCTTAGGGCATAAAAAAAGCACAGTTTGTTTCAAAAGTGAAGAAAAACTACAACCGAGCCCACCAATTACCCCATCACAGGGGAAAGTGCCCACTTTAGAGAAATGCCTTCATGATAGAGCTTGATAAAGGGACAGAGTCAGCTGGTGTCCTTTTTTTCCTCTCAGGGTACATATAAATGATTCTTCTTCTCAGCTCACCCATCCTGGTCTCTTTTCCATCCCGGGAGAAGAGGATTTAACAAAATTGATTATAGATTTAACAATACATCGTCAAGATATTTGAAGGAAATGAAATACTGCAATGAACTATAAGTAATTTGACCATAAGTTTTGAATCCCAAAATCCTATTCAATTGAATGTTAGTGAAACAAATGAGTCACATGTTTTAAACCTGGCATTCTTTGGTTTAGAGAGACTTTCATTTTCAAGCTACTTCCTGTAGCAGGATTTGACCCGTAAATACCATTCGGGAAAACACACATTCAAAACCATGCCCTGAAAGAACGTTCAAGATACGGGAAGGCTAGCACAAGGACTGAGGTGTCACCACACGTCTGCAGCGGGCTTAGCATCTGGCCTAAATTGCTACCCTGGTTCTGTCCAATAGAGTAGAACCTGTGAGGCATTCAAATCTGCAACCTTACTTTGAAGTTCTGAAAGAGTGAGAAACAAGCTGAACCAGTTCTAACTGAAGCAAACTGCATTTATCCTACTTTGCTAAAACCCGTTCTGCATCCAAATGAGTTTGAGATGAACTGAGGAGAATTCATCTTGTACACTGGGCGGGGCGGGGGGGGGAGCAAGTGTCTTCCTTACCTCGATTTCACAAGTGGGCCCGAACGTATTGTCCAACATATATACCAGGTATATAAAAAGCAAATGAAGAGAGAAAGCTAAGCAGCCAGCAGTTTCCAGTGAGCAACCGAGAACACTTCCGTTTCACATGCCTACAGTATGCAGTGCACTTTTCTAGATTCCATGCTGAACGTGAAGATGCACAAGACACAGCCTGGCCCTCCAGGGGCCTACCATCAAGTGGTAGAGTCAGACACAGATATTAATAACCAAAATAAGACTTGGCGGTGACAAGCGCCATTGAGAATAGAGAGAGATACAGAGAAATGTGTGCCCGTTGGAAGGATGTGGGAAGACTTCTCAGAGGAAGTGGGCTTCCAGTAGGACCTTGAGGAACAGCTAGAATTCTGACAAGGCTGGAGTGGAAGGCAGGGATGCTGGACCTCCCTGAAGGGACAAGGGAATGGCTTGAGCAAAGCCAAGTCTGTCTGTCAAGGGCACATGCTGAACACACAGATGACGAGAGCGGAGGAGTGAGGACAAAGCCATGCGGTGAGCAGGAGGCCCCACAGGCCCGTGAGAGCCAGACCTGTGAACGCCGGCGGGGGACAGCGAGGACTTCATTCTGCACGCAATAATGAGCCATTAAAGGTTTCAGAGAAGGCAGATGGGATCAGAGCCCTGATTTAAAAGGCAACTCATGGCAATTTGAGTTATGCTTTGAAATCCATATTCCTCAGAGAAAATTTTTACAAAACTCTTATCAGGGCAATAACTCTTTCCCTCTGTCACCGCTCCCCTGAATGCTCATACCCTCACTCTGTTTTAAAAGCCTCAGTCTGAAAACAAGAGGTTGTTCTCCAAGTCACTGCCCCCAAATGTTCATTCCGTATGGACTCCGGAGGCCCCTGTGTGGTGTCACATCTCTCTGCCCAGCAATGAGCTGTGACATCATGAGCAAAACCCGGAGTGTCCCCTGAGGGCTCCCCAGTAAGCCCATGATTTGCAGAGGATTCCACTTCTACTTTCCTATAAACAGACATGGCAATGAAGAGCAAAGGATAAAGTTTCACATGTGTAAGTAGCATCTAGGTCCCTTAAACAATTAATGTCAAGGTCATGTTATTCCACAATTTCTCTGGACTTGGAGAATCAGAGCTCAGAACCCTCCCTCTAGTACTGTAATTAAAGGCTGAACTTCTTTTTTTTTTTTTTTTTGAGATTTTATTTATTTATTTCAGAGAGACAGAGAGCGCAAGCATGAGCCAAGTGGAATGGGAGAGGTTGAGCAGCAGGCTCCCTGCTGAGCAGGGAGCCCGATATGAGGCTCGATCCCAGGACCCTGGGATCATGACCTGAGCCGAAGGCAGACGCTTAAAGACTGAGCCACCCAGGTACCCCTAAAGGCTGAATTTCTAAGGAAAGTTCTTTCTTCCTCTATCCTTCATTTCCATGTGTCAACAGACTCAATTTACCTAGGGTGAGTGCACCAATACTTATGTCCCCTGGGTTAAAAAGAGTTCAGTATTTTTTTTTCCTTGTTGACATAAATAATGAATTAGATTAAAATCAAAGTTGAGCAGAGTATGTGAACAAGAATGGGGAAAGAAATAGGCAAAGGGAGGCTCAGGCCCTCCCATGCCATACTATCAACCTATCACTTCTATTAACTATTCTCTTGGGGGTTTCTCATTTTTGGGTGCTTCCACTGGACTCGGCAGTAACAAGTGTGCCACTGGGAGCCTCTTCTGGGGGTCCAGCCTCAGTAAATACAGTAACTAGGACCTCTTCAGCAATGTAAGATATGGGGAAGAAAGATGTGTGTATACGTACGCTGACACACACAAACACACAAGAGACAGAGAAGGAGAGCTGTGAAGAGAGGCTTCAACCACTAGGCACTTCTGAGGTGTTTCTCAGTGGAAACTAAAGACAGAAGCACCAAATGAACTCATTTACATCTATCTCCTTAATACCTTTTTGCCGGGCCACATAGAGAAGGCTGGCTAGCTGCCACCTCACCACGTCAGAGCCCCCTCCACCAACCTCTGAGAAACAGCTCAGCTGCCTTCCTCAACCTGTCTCCCCCAAGAGGTCCAAGGTTCCACAGGTTTGAGTCCTGAGCTCGCAGGCAGGGGGGCCGCTAGGAGAGAAGAAGACCCTAGAACTGGCGGTATCTCTTTCACAAACACTTCCCACCCAAGGACAAAAAGTCAGCTTCCTCAGACAAGAAACTCTCTTCTCTCCCTTGCAGATCACCCAGGCTCCCACATTCCAGTTCTTCATGGTTTAAGGTGACCTCCCAAGCAGGTGAAAGGAGAAGGGAGAGGAGGTGAAAACCCAGATTAGGCAAACTGCTAATTCTGACAAATATAAGAAAATAATGAGTCCAGAGCTGTGGTGTCCAAGGTGGAAACCAACAGCCTGCTGTGACTACTCAGATTTCTGTTCTCCAGTCTCACCGGCCACACATGGCTAGAGGCCATCACATGGGAACGCAAAGATCCAGAACACTTCCATCATGGCAGAAAGTTCTGTTGGACAATGTCGGCCTCGAGGTGGTCATGAAGAGATCTATTTGTACCTTGGATTAAGAATAAAATGTAGCGTTGACGATAAAGTGAAAAGAGCAGTAAGGAGGAGTTAATCCAAGGTCCAGCTTTACTTGTCCAGAGTTGGATGCCATCAGGGAATCACTTTTCACAGCCCAATCTGTACTATCAGAAAACGGAACTGGACAGGTGACCCTAAAGCCTTACCTCGCAGGAGATAATGGGGTACAATGGGAAGTACCCAGAATTCACAACAGTCACAAATCCCAGGGGCAAGTCACCTAATCTTTCCTGCCCTTAGTTTCCTCGGCTGCAGAATGGAATATCATCATCTCCCTCATAAATCCAATGGGAGAATATATTTAAGATTGACCCATTTGCTGGAAAACACTCCACAGCTAGGTGTTCCCTCGTATGTGACGACAACCAGAGTGCACGGTGTTTGAAGATTCCTACCTCTCTCCTTTATCCCTAGGAAGGCTCTCCATTAGCAAGTGCCCAGGCGGTGGCCCTAGTGTGTTTTTCTCACACCACATCCTTGCTCCCACTGGCAGCCCCTTTAGCAGAGCCATTTCATTGTGTGTGTTTGGCAAACCCAGATTTTCCTCCTCCTCATCCTCCTCCCACCCACCACCAACACAACCAGCAAGGGAAGTGTCGGTTATTTTTAAAGTCACCCATAAAATATGCCCTTGGAGTTCCTCCTGAGCTTTGAAGAAGAAAAAAAAATGACAGTTATAGAGACATCATTTATTGAAGCCCTACTATATCCAGTACACTTTATTTGGGCTGTGGGAATTCGCTTTAAAAAAAAAAAAGAAAGAAAGAAATAGTAGCAAAAAAAAAACAAAAAAAAACGGTGGGGGAGTGAAACATACACATTTGGAAAAGCTTTAAAAATACTTAGGAATTCTTTATACACACCAGCAGGTGTAAATTAACGTAGGCTGAGTTTAATAAGTACTTAAGACCAAAATGAGATACTGAGTAATAGGACAAGGAGAATCTGGTGGGTAATTCGGGAAGGTTTCCTAGGGGATTTCCAAATTGAGCCAGTTTTTGAAAGACATGACAGACAGGGTTTGGCAAAAAGGAGAGAAGAAGGCATTCCAGGGAGGGAAATTATAATACACCAAGGCACACAGACAAGGACAAGAGGAGCTCGGACAGGTGAGCACCCAGGAACCTGGAGGGAGTAACCCAAAGGCTGCTGGGGCGGTGGGGGGTGGGGGCGAGTGTAGAGGGAGGTCAGGCCATAAAGGGCTTCGTGGGGAATTTCCTTTTGCTAATAAGTGGTAATGGAGAGCCACTGTGGATTCTTGAGCAGAGGAAAACAGTGTTTAATAAAGACAATTCCAGCAGCTGTGTGGAGGATGGCAGAGAGGAGGGGAGGCAGGGAAGCCAGCCAGAGTCCTGCAGTAAGCAGTAGCCATGGAAATGGAAATGAGGGTCAGAAGAAACAATGCAGAGAAAGAACTGGCAGAAATTGGTGTAGACGAGGAGAAACGGGCGCTTTTGGAGACGCAGCCAGTGGGAACCAATGTGAGGACTGTGTGCCATTGGCAATGGTGGAAATATTGGGGAAGGACGGCCATTTGAATGGAGAAGGGAGAGGAACACGGGGTCTTTTTTCCACCTTTAACATCTTCCACTATGGAGAGAATGTGATCGGGGAGATTGTTCTAGAAAACTGCTGGAGACATAGTCAGGACGCTGGAAATGTAGATTTCAGAACCATCGAAACCACTTTGTAACTGAAACCATACGATGAAGTGAGCCTTCCAAAGAGTTGAGGACCGACGTAAAAAAAAACCAGAAATGGGCAGTAGATTACACCTTAAGAAGATGGTGGCAGCTTCTGGGGCCAAGATGTAGAGCGCTGCTTCCCAGCCTCTACACTCCTGAGATTCAGGCTGGACGACTGTTTAGCAGGGGCCGTCCTGGGCACTGTAGGACACTTAGCGGCATCACCGGCCTCTACCCACTAAATGACAGCAGCCTCCAAGTCCCCTGGTCATGAAACTCAAAGAGGTCTCCAGACATTGCCAAATGTCCTCTGAGAGACAAAACAATCCCCAGAGAACCCCTCACGTTTAGGTAATAATAATATCCAACATTTATTTGTTGAATGCTCACAATGTGCCAGGCACTGTTCTAAGTACTTCATAGCGATTAATTTATTTAAACCTCAAAACAATATTGTGAGACAGCAGTGCTATTTATGTCCATTATATAAATGAGGAAACCAAGATTCAGAGAGGTATGTGATTTTTCAAAGGTCCCACCACTAGGAACGGACATCAGGCAGTTTGGCTCCAAGGTCCATGATTCTTCCCACAAGGCTCTGCTGCTTTTATGTGGAAAGGAGTCATATGCAAAGCACTCTGAAAACAGAGTTCATAGCATCCATCAGGGGCTGGGGAGAAGGTCTTAGAGAGACCTACAAGATCCCTGCAGGGCCAGGCCTGAAGCTCTGGGAGAATGCTAGCACTTAGCCAAGAAATAGGGACCTCAGAAAGATGGGTTAGGTTGGGGGAAAGAATGAATTTTGTTTTGAATAAATAAAGGTATTAAGGCAACTACACTGAAAGCAGCAGTAAAGAATCAGTGGGAAGACAGAGTTTCATGATGTCAGGAAAGGTGGGGGCCCTGAGTGTGACAAGAGATCTCCAAATGATAGGATGAACTGCGTCAGAAACAAAGGCTGTCCAAGTTGCCAAAGATGCAGCAAAGGACCCCTCCGAAGTTTCCAGCACACAAAAGGTAAGCATGAATGTTTATGTCGAAAAGAGAATGATCATGGATATTTATACCAGAGTACAGATTTCCTCAGCCAAGAGCCTATCCACTGTGAGCAGGAGCATGGAGGAGAAGATGCTCAGGGAGGTGATGTTGTTTAAGATCTGGGTGAGCATGTGATTCTCGGGCTCGTAAGAAAAGGCTAGGCACCCCATCTTTCGGTGATGATGGAGTTCTGGAAGGAAGGACTCTGAAGCAGGCCAGGTGAGCTCACCTCTGGGACTGTCTTCAATTGCCCTCAATAGCACGAGCGACAGGACAGCAAAAGCAGATATGACTGCAGGTTGATGGCTCGGTAATGGAGAAATTAAGAGTGTGATGAAACACAAAGTGGCAGAATGGGGAAGGAAGGAAGCGACAAGGGATTCTACATGGACAAGTCAAGGGTCAGTGATTCAAATGAAATAGAGGAAGCAAAGCCTGAAGGTCACGAGGAGGGTGAACCCAGGTCTTCAGGCTACAGGGTAAGAAAGACACACTACAAGTTAGGGTAGGAACGTTCTTTTTTTTTTTTTTAAAGATTTTATTTATTTATTTGACAGAGAGAGAGATAGCGAGAGCAGGAACACAAGCAGGGGGAGTGCAAGAGGGAGAAGCAGGCTTCCCGCCGAACAGGGAGCCCGATGTGGGACTCGATCCCAGGACCCTGGGATCATGACCTGAGCCGAAGGCAGACGCTTAACGAATGAGCCACCCAGGCGCCCTAGGGTAGGAACGTTCTTGAGATCTGAATGAGGTGCTGTGGAGATGACAGGGAGGATCCATCTTAGCCGGTAAGTGGCTGAGGTTCAGCGGAAAAGGGCAAGAATGCACGAATCCGACCTACACATTCTTTAGTGCCTATTTTGAAATACAGCAGAAAATAGAATAAAGAGTGAAAACGTTGACTATTTTAACCGAGTAGCTAAATAAACACTTGTTTTATTAAAATTAGAGAAAGTTCTTTCCCTCTGGGCAATCTCAACAATCCACTTACAATGAAAAATCTAAGAACATTGATTTCCACAGCATGAGGAGCTGTGTGCATAAAATTACAAGATTAAGAACACTTATTTAATCAATCTACTGTGTCTTCTAGAAACGTGGGTCCATTGGACTGGCAGACAAGAACAGCCAGGAATTTCAGGGAATTGGGACCGCCTCGCTCCCTTGGAGTGGACGTTGTAGGCAGCACCGCTGGAGGTGAAGCCTAACTATGCACAAATGAGACAAAGGAGCAGGTGTGGGAGAACTGGGGCAGAAGGTCTGGAATAGCAACTCTCAAGCCTGGCTGTGCATTAGAACCACCTGGGCATCATTTCAAATACACTGGTGCCCGGCTAGCAAATCAGAATCGGTGCCCTTGTGAACATTCTCTAAAGTTTCTCGTACCCCGAGAAGAAATAATTGCTCATTCATATTCTCACATTCTCTGTCCCTCTCTGTCTCTTACACGCACGCACGCACGCACATGCACTAAGCCAGCTCTTCCACACCGCAAGCTGCGGGGAGCACGGCTTGACTTGGCAACACCTCCATCCTCCAGCTGCATCTGGGCTGGAGCCCATTGGCGCCCAGGAACCAGGCAGGAGCAAAGGGAGGCTCTTCTTGCCTCCACACCCCACCTCATTCCCACCCAATTCCAATACCAAGGGGAGACCAGGACCCGAAGCTTTTAATATATACCATCCCTCCTCCGATGGAAACAAAGGGTTTCACAGAAACCAACATCCCACCAGCCTGCAGCTAACTCCGATTTCCGCAAACCGCGTTCGTTTTGTGTGGAAGTGTCCCTGAACTGCCGACGCTCCTGGTTTCTCAAACCGAGAAACATTCAAAATGGGTTTCTATCTGCCATTTGAACGCTTGATGTTCTGTAAACTCCGAAGGCTTAACTCCTTCCCAAAATGTCTGTGTGCCACCCTTTAGAGGCAGGAGGAAGACAAGGGTACACAGAGCAAGTTACACACAGCACGTGTGTGCTGCGCAGCGTGCTGGGTTATCCTGGTGCCTGTAACACCCCAGCAAGCCCGGGGAGGGGCTGGCTGACCTCCACAAAGAGATCGCGAACACTCCCCGGAGTCCAGACAGAACTTCCTGGGGCGGCAGGGCAGCTGTCGCTTTCTGACTCTCCTCCTCAAGCGTGCCAAAGCTGCTGCCGACTCCATCTTCTGCCAGGCTGGGAAGGTGGCCGCAGGGGCGGCGGGGACCGCGCCTCTCTGGGGACTACAGTTAGACAGGCACTCTGCACCGGACCCGTCCCCGCTGGCGGCAAAGTGGAAACCTCCTTCTGGCCCCCTCGTCCTCTACCCGCCTTGTTTGCCACCTTTCCTCTTCCGTTTCTCCTCTCCCAGTCTTTTTCCTCCCCACCCCCAAAAGTGGAGGAAAAGCCAAATAACTTGATTGAAGTTCATGTCCTGGATATGATGCTTTCCTCTCTTTCCTTTCGTCAAGGTCTCTTTTTTCTCTCTCTCTCTTTCCTCGTGACTGCCACTGGCTCTAAAAACTCAAGGATCTCAGCCCCCAGGTCTCCCCAAATTGCACCCCCTAGACATACCTAATTTTCAAGACTTATTTCAAAACACTCCCCATTCCCTGGGCCACTGGATTCCGTACACTTCACTCTGTCCCCCTCATAAGCAGAAAGGAACACATCTGGCTTCTATATTTCTTCTTCTCTTTGCACTAGAGCTACAGAGGAGGATTGCTGAGAAATTGGGGTAGACATTTGTGTGGGAGAAACTGAAGATGGGAAAGGCCAGCAAGGACCAATCACTCTTTCTTTCTCCTGCCCTACTGAGAACTCCCAGCCCTGCTCACTTGGGAGATGGATGGGAGAGGTAAAGGAGCTAAGTTCCAGGCACTTTATATACCTTCCCTCATCCAACCTTTACATAACCTGCATTTTACCGAAGAGGGAAGCCGAGGGCCAAAAAATGAAGTGCCTCATCCAAGATCACCTGGTGGCAAGTGGCAAATTTGGGATTCTGAACCAAAGTCCCTTTAACACCAAAGACCTGGCTCTGGAGTCCCATGGGCTGCTTCTCTGAGCGGTGGTCATGGGGCTTCAGTTTACCTCTGGACTTACACTATTCAAAATCTAGGTTTGCCTTGGTTTAAAAGCCACAGCAGTACCAGCTTAGAGATGCTGAGGACACTGGTACCCGAGGCGTCCTGAAAAGGAACTACCAGGCATCCAGTAGAAAACAAGAAACAAGGCTGCAATCGTGAGAAGGGTAAGAAGGAAATCTAAAAAGGTTATCTCCACTGAATATCAACTCCATTGGGAGGTGAGGGGGATCCTATCAGAAATCAAGAAGTCATCACTCTGGGGTCCCAAAGGAGAATTCGTCTCTGGCTAGAATTTGTTCTCAGGGCCTTCGACAAGAGTCGAAGAGGCAGTTGGGATAGATGAGGAGAGGGCTATCGCAGTAGGGAGAGTCATAAAGCTACTGTTCCTTTATGCCAGTTTCATCTGAATTACACTCATCCCTTCCAAAGCACTGGAACCCAACTCCCAAGTGGCCCCACTGGCTCGCTCAATTCTAAGCCAGATGGCCAGAATGGACCACCTTAAAGACACTTCAGTTCTGCCTCCTTCTCCAGCTACATCTGCCCAAATTTCAGTTCCTGGTCTGTCAGCTCTTAGAGGACAGGCATTATGCCTGATTCCACAGCAGAAAAGAGCCCAGAGCCCTGCACTTGGCGCAAGCCCTCATAAACATTCTGGAAATAAATCCACGAGGCTGGTTAATCCTGGAAGAACAAAGGAGTTGGGCTCCCAAGGACAATTCTTCCCCCCAAGGTCCCCACCCACCGGAGACAAATAACTGGAGGAACATCTGCTGGGGTGGGCCCTGGACACAAGATCTAGAGCAAGGGTTCTTAGTCTGGCATCCATGGATGGGCCTCGGGGATCCTCAACGCCGGAATACTTTGTGAGGAATGTTGGGAGTGTTTCCAGAAAGGTGGGTTTTTCTGAGAAGAGGATCCAGAGCGGACATTTTAGGCATTGCTGATCACATGCAGCGTGTGGACGAGCAGTGGGAGGGGAGGCAGAGACAAAGCAGGGAAACTGGCCTGGCAGCCTGGCGCACGGAGGCTGTTTAAGTGGGGCTGTTCCTGTAGGACAGCTGCGAAGCCAACCCTGACTTAAGACCTCCTCACCCCTCAGCCAGGAGCACGGTCCCTCCTCCGTTCGGACGTGAAAGGCCAGCACAGCACTTCACGGTCCCCACCTCAATCCAAGTGCCCCCCAGCTGTGAAAAAAGCCACACGGCCAGGGCATCACCTCTGCGGGCAGCCCCTGCCCATGGGGCTCCGTTCTGAGCGCCAACTATTTAGCCTACCCCATTCTCTCTATTTAAAAGATAGACTCTCAGGGGAAGTCAGATCTAAAACATTCATTACTTTTTCTTTCTCTTAATTACATATGTCAGTTTCCTACAGTAGCCTTCCAAGCCTGTCCTCATAACACCACAGGCCTAATAGGGTTTGTTCTTTACAAAACCATTTGGATAGTTACTGTGCCCTGGTCTCTTCAAGGTTTTGGTTACTGACTACTATGTTTGATACTTTTTCCAATCTAACACTTAGGCTTATGAATTTCTAATGTCCAGCCATCATCTCTTTTTTTAAAAAGGTTATACGCTGGCCCTCAGGTATCTTTCCAGTCCTCTGTGATTTTCTCAAATGGCAGCCTTTGGCCCTACAGGGGCCATTTGTTAGAGGCATTTTAGAATGCGCCATTAAGACCTGAGGTTATTTATTACACTCTTAATTCGTGTTTTAAAATCCTCTCCAACTTTACAAAAAGACATACAAATGACTAACAGACACATGAAAAAATGCTCCACATCACTCGGCATTAGGGAGATACACATCAAAACCACAATGAAATACCACCCCACACCAGTCAGAATGGCTAAAATTAACACGTCAGGAAACAAGAAATGTTGGCGAGGATGCAGAGAAAGGGGAACCCTCTTGCCCTGTTGGTGGGAATGCAAGCTGGTGCAGCCACTGTGGAAAACAGTATGGAGGTTCCTCAAAAAGTTAAAAATAACTTGGATCTTGTAAAGATAAAAATAACCTATGATCCAGCAATTGCACTACTAGGTATTTATCCAAAGGATAAAAGGATACAAAGGATACAAAAGTGCTGATTTGAAGGGGCACCTGCACTTACAGCAGCAATGTCCACAATAGTCAAACTATGGAAAGAGCCCAGATGTCCATCGACAGCTGAATGGATAAAGAAGAGGTGGTATATATGTACAATGGAATATTACTCAGCCATCAAAAGGAATGAAATCTTGCCATTTGCAAGGACACGGATGGAACTACAGGGTATCATGCTAAGTGAAATAAGTCGGTCAGAGAAAGACAAATACCATATGATTTCACTCATATGGAATTTAAGAAACAAAACAGATGGAACATAGGGGAGTGGAAGGAAATATAAAATAAGGTTAAAAAAAAAAAAGAAGAGAGGGAGGCAAAGCATAAGAGACTCTTAACTATAGAGAACAATCTGAGGGCTGCTGGAATGGGGTGGGTGGAGGGGATGGGGTAATGGGTGAGGGGTATGAAGGAGGGCCTTTGTTGTGATGAGCACTGGGTGTTGTATGTAAGTGATCAATCACTAAATTCTACTCCTGAAACCAATACTACACTATATGTTAACTAACTTGAATTTAAATGACAAAATAAAGGGGCGCCTGGGTGGCTCAGTCAGTTAGGTGTCTGACTTTGGATTTTGACTCAGGTCCTGATCTCAAGGGGTGGAGCCAGCTTAAGATTCTCTCCCTCTCCCTCTCCCTCTGCCCCTCCCCCCTGCTTGTGTGTGTGCATGCACTTTCTCTCTCAAAAAAAAAATAAATAAAATAAGTAAAAATTAAAAATTAAAAAAATAAAGTAAAATCCTCTCCAACTTTAACTGGGTTTTGTGTTCCCTAACCCATGCTAGAATCCAGATTATACACACACACCCACAAACACACAGATGTGTGACTATATTAGTAACCAGTTCCCTGTTCTATTTCTAAGAATGTAAGAATATATTTCCTGCCCTTATGCAGATGACTTTTACCCATTTCCTTTTATCTAATTCCTGATATAATTAAAGTTCTTGCTTTTGTTTCCTAGCTCATCTTTTCTGAATATGAAAATAATGTGCTGGGGGCGCCTGGGTGGCTCAGTTAAGCGACTGCCTTCGGCTCAGGTCATGATCCCGGAGTCCCGGGATCGAGTTCCACATCGGGCTCCCTGCTCAGCGAGGAGCTTGCTTCTCCCTCTGACCCTCCCCCACTCATATACTCTCTCTCTCTCTCATTCTCGCTCTCTCAAATAAATAAATAAATCTTTAAAAAAAAAAAAAGAAAAGAAAATAATGTGCTGTACTGTAGAAATTCTGGAACGTAAAGAAAAATATAAAGAAGTGAAATAATAATTCTCATGCTCCAAACCCTTATATCTTTTGCATAATATGTGACCTTGCCTTTTCGGGGTTCACAACTTTTACTATTTCTGAACATCTTCACCTGCCCATGAAAGTCATTTATTTTCTTCTTAGAATCAACTCTTTGTTTATCCAATTAGACTTCCTTCAAGCTTCTCAACCATGGTAACAAGCTGCTCTCCCCAGCTCTCTCAAGGCAGAGGCAGAGAAGGAAGGGCCCTGGACTTGGGATTCAGAAAAGTTAAAACTGAGTTCCACCTCTTTTTCTTCCTGACTGTGCAATTTTGGACAATCGCTAGAGTACCTCAGACCTCAATTTCCTCATCTGTAAAATGGAGATAATATTCCTGCCCAGAATTCCTCCTAGCGGGTTATTGGGAAGACCAAAAGACATATGAGAAAGCCCTTAGTAAACTATAAAGCACTCCAGAAATGCACACGATTCTCATTATTACATCCAAGTTGGTTTGTCTTTGCCTCTCTTACCTTCCTTCATTGAAAGCATTCCTTTCTTAAAATTTACACTTGTTTGCATACTTCCTTACAGCTTTTCATTTTATCCTATGTTTGATCAGTTCATGGTCACTTTGCCCAGAGCTCACTTCAATCCTCAAATCCTTGAGTAACTGGTTCCCATCCATGGGTATCTTCTGCACTTTTTTGCACTAAGAAGTCATGTCCTCTGAACATTCTAGGAACATGTCAGCTCCTGGCCGTACTTTCTTCTCTTGCCAGTTATGATTTGATGAGATACTCAAAGAAGTCAATGCCAGTCTTGATCTGGAAGCCTCTAATTCAGACCCAACTGCCACCTACATTACACCCTTGCCACTCAAGCTGGCTCTGACTTGGTAGGGACCAGGGGTCCTCAAAGTAGTTAATACTTACTGAATATTTACTCCGTAACAAGTGCTGTTCAAAATGAAATAACTCACTAAACTCTCCCAGTGACTCAAAAGCCAGAATTTTTTTTTTTTTTAAGATTTTATTTATTTGACAGAGAGAGACACAGCGAGAGAGGGAACACAAGCAGGGGGAGTGGGAGAGGGAGAAGCAGGCTTCCCGCAGAGCAGGGAGCCCGATGTGGGGCTCGATCCCAGAACCCTGGGATCATGACCTGAGCTGAAGGCAGATGCTTAACGACTGAGTCACCCAGGCGCCCCCAAAAGCCAGAATTATTAACACCTCATCTTATGATAAGAATCTGGGAGTAGAGAGAACTGAAGACATTTGCCCACTAAACTAATAGGGGCACAACAGAAACCCTGACTGTCTGACTCCTGAGTTCTGGGTCTCAGTCACTGTCTCCTGCATCTATCACCATATTGGACTGCAGTAAGAATGGATGGAGGAGTATGCAGACCAACAGCACCACCACCCCCCCAGCACCCCTAAATTGCCCCTGGAGGAGACAGTGGCCAGGAAAATGGAAGAAACCAAAAGTAAACAGCAAGCAGGTCAGAAGCACAAGCTCTGGAAATACAACCCGCTTCACTCAAAATTCAACAATAATTATACTAATCACATTCCCATGCATTTCTGGAAGTCCCAGGTATCTTTTAATTTATATATTAATATTTCAGATTATTATATTTAATTAGCACATCAGGAGACTGAGGTCCACAAACATTCATACAGATCCAAGTCCTAACCACTCTTCAAATCCCACTGTGCACTGTCTTCTCTTCCTTCCACGGTCCTCATTATGTAAAACCAGACACACAATATGTTTCTTCTAAGTCTCTGATCATTCAGGTCAACCATAAAAACTTACTACAAAGCTGTAGAGCATAAAGTCAAAGAATGTGAGCTCAAGCCAGAGAGCTGGGTTCAAATCCTGGCTCCTCCAATTGAGCTGAGCAAGTTTTAACTTCTCCGTGCCTTAGAATCCTCATGCATAAAATGTAAGTAATAATTATACCTACCTTCAAGGGTAGTTGGAACTCCTAAATTCATAAATGCATGGAAAGCCTGTCGGCCCTCACGCCTTGTAAGCAGCTGTTTATTACGTGTCCCCCATGGGCCAGCACTCTGCTAGGCATGCATAGGGTAGAGAGGAGAGGCGGTTTCTGCCCTTGAGAAATTCACATTAGAGGTGCGTGAGACAGAGACATGGTGGGCATCATCTCAAACTGGGGAACTATGGGAGCATGAAGAGAATGGTGCCTCCAGCCTGGGGGGACAGGAAGACCTGGAGCAGAAGATCCCCGAGCTGACTCTTGAAGGCAGAACAGGACTGAAGCCAGGGAGGGAAGCTGGGGGAGGGACTGCAGACAGAATGAGGGGCAGGGGCAGAGGCCTGAGTGTACAATGGCCTTTCGTGGCTAAGCTCCTCCTTAGCTTGCGTCACCAGCTCCGTCTCTACTCTTCCTGGGTCATGTAAAGATAAAAGATAAGCCTGGAAAAAGTAGTTCTATACATAAAGCTAGGAAGAGTCTCCTTGCTCTCCTTTTTGACAAGTTTTTTATCTAGTTTTCTAGATAAATACTGTGACAGAGAACCTGAGGAGACATGGACCAAAGATTAAAAACCACAGGTCACAACAGGCCTGGGGCTGCTCAGCACTGGGAATACTGGTGACTTTGCCCCCACCTGCCTATCTTCTCCAACAAATATTTTCTCTTCTCTCGCCCAGCGGGAGCGGATACACTGCACTAAAGGCCACTGGAAGGCTGTTATGCTGAGCAGGATGGAGTTATGAGTAATAATATTGTAGGTATCTATATTAACCTTGTAGTTTGAGGGGATTCTTTATGTTTCACTTGATCCACGAGGCAATAACTGCCAACCCTCCCCCCCGCAAAGACCTCATTTTGCAGGTAAGGAAGTAAGCTCAGCAAGGTTATGAAATCTGCCTGAATCACACAGAGCTGAGGTGAGGTTGAGAAGGGGCCTGGTTTCCTGGCCCATTGGCCAGTGTTCCCTCCTCAATACCACTGTACTCTGAGTCACTGGAAAGCAGTGTAAAAACATGCACATGGTAGGGCTAAGGTACCAGAACTCTCTGTGGCACCAAGAGAGGCTGTCTTGCCTTAGATAGAAAAATAAAGACATGGAATTTAACCTTTGTATTATATGTTTATATATAAACTGCCCTCTGAATCAAAAGTTAATGCAGAGATTTGAAACAAAACTAGCTCCCTTATATTCGTCTTAGAAGCAGGGAGGTCTAACTCACAGAGCGATAATAATGATTCCTGTTAACAATTAAAACCCAACAACAAAGCAGCATTTTTGGCTGCCATTCTCTTACTCTAACCATTTGTTTCCACCCAAAGTAGTAGTAAAATGGGTTTGAGAAAGAAACGGGCACCAGAAAATGAGCATTCTTCATAACGTCCAAATTCAAATGAGTAGGAAAGGACTGTTTCCTCTTAAAGGGAGAAGAGTTCAAGTTCGGAGGTGGAGTGTATGTAAAGAATGGTAGAACTAGGCTGAGAAGATGGTGCCCCAGCCTTAACCATCATGTGAAATGAAAGAGATGCTGATTGCCAGTTCCATGAATCGCTCACCTGGCCCTCACCGAATTAAAGTAAGGTCCAGAGCTTGGCTATTTTGTAGGGATCCATTTTTTTCATTTGAAAACAACTTTGCTTTTTGCCAAAAGCAAAACGCAAAGAGACATGATCGAGAAGAAGTCACTTCGGCTGAGGTTTCAATGATGTGCTATTTACAGGTTCCTCTACATACAACATAAACCCTTACGTTTTTTTGCACGGAAGCAGCTCCTTACAATTTAAAGAGCAGGGGTGGGGCGCCTGGGTGGCTCAGTCGGTTAAGTGTCTGTCTTCGGCTCAGGTCATGATCCTAGGGTCCTGGGATCGAGCCCCGCATTGGGCTCCCTGCTCAGCAGGGAGCCTGCTTCTCCATCTGCCTCTGTCCCCACCCCACCCCCCGCCGCTTGTGTGCTCTCTTTCTCAAATAAATGAATAAAAATCTTTTAAAAAAAT
>NC_138373.1:77399638-77411793 GCF_054177405.1 Leptonychotes weddellii
GGGGCGCCTGGGTGGCTCAGTCGGTTAAGTGTCTGTCTTCGGCTCAGGTCATGATCCTAGGGTCCTGGGATCGAGCCCCGCATTGGGCTCCCTGCTCAGCAGGGAGCCTGCTTCTCCATCTGCCTCTGTCCCCACCCCACCCCCCGCCGCTTGTGTGCTCTCTTTCTCAAATAAATGAATAAAAATCTTTTAAAAAAATAAATAAACAAAATAAAGAGCGAGGAGTTACAATCAAGGGTGTAGTTGGAAGCCTGGGTGCTCACAGCTGTGTGACCTTGAATTCTTTAATCCTTACTCTGTTCACCTAAGAAACAAAATAACGTCAGCCTTATGGTAAGGATTAAATGTGATAACATATGTGAACATACCCGAGGCTCTCATGGGCACACTACAAATATCTATTGCTAATTCCAGGCCCAATTTCAAGAGAAGATTGTCTTCAGCAAAGGCAAGCCAATTCCGTTTGGATGACGATCATGTTTGGACCGACAGCAATAACTCTTAACATTTTCATTCCACTGTTTATCTCTAAAATGGTCTACAAATTCTGGCTATCCCATCCCAGGACCTTCTGGCTCCTTTCCCCCACCTCTGTCATAGTCACACAAATGCAGATTTATCAATAAACTAGATTCCCCACCACAGCAACTGAGAGATCACTCATACATTTCAGAGACAACCTTGAATTTTATGCTGAAATCAAAGCATCTTTGTAAATAGTGCAGAAGAGATAGGAGAGGTTGAGAAGGTGAATAACCATGGTCTTATTTGTTCTGGAAAGCTCAGTGCAGTAAAGGTGTTTGGGGGAACAGAGACGAAAAAGCCCTCAAGGGACTTGCCCCAAAAGCCAGCATAAGAAAAGGGCTACAAACAAAGGGAAAATAAAAATAGTATGTGAACCAACAACTTGGGAGAGCTTATTTCTAGTTGGGAAGATCAAGCAAGACCTCGTGGGTGAGACAGCCTTTGAGATGGGCCAGAGGAATGGACAGTATTGACACAGAATTAGAAGGAGAGGGGAAAAGTATAATTAGTGAGGAGGAAGGGCTTTTTGAAGAAATACCCTCATTGAACACAATGTAAAATAAAGATCAAAGAGGGGAGACACGAAGAAATGGGTATATTTTCATTTTGTCGGCCTCTAGCTAGCATAAAAGATACTCTCATCCATTCAACTCTAGTAAAATTCACCCAAAGCATCAAGACGTGCTTGGATGGCAAGGAAATGGAAATATAAAAGGTATAAATATGTCAACTTTATCCTCAATGCACATTCATTTTCATCATCATCTTTATCGACAACCAGCATTCTCTGAGCACTGCCCAAGTGCGGAGAGCGTTCTGCTAAGCACTGAGGACATAAAGTGACATAAAGCATGACTCTTGTTCTCATAGAAAAATGACAAATTAATCAACAAACAAAAGTGATTTCTCTTCTATATGCAGGCTCCAAG
Source organism: Leptonychotes weddellii (assembly GCF_054177405.1). Lineage (NCBI taxonomy): Eukaryota > Metazoa > Chordata > Mammalia > Carnivora > Phocidae > Leptonychotes > Leptonychotes weddellii. Next base: position 77,401,093 of record NC_138373.1, read on the forward strand.
AAAACCCATTCAGTATTTTTTCTTCAAAAATGCAAGGGACCAACATTCTCCTACCCAAGAAAGACCTTCCGTATCTGAGCACCCATATTTGACCGGGATAGGATGTCTTCTGTAGTCCTTCTTCCTACGGGAGTTGAAGGAAAAACCAGGAAACAGACACAGAAAGAGGCAGATAAGGGCTGAAATTTTTCCCTTTCCCCCTTTAAGCCCAGAAACAATCCTGGAATTTCTAAGGAGGTGATAAAAAAGAGAGCCGTGAACCCTGAAGATATCAATTCTGGCCCCCAGCAGAACTCACTGATAAAGCTGATCTGCATAACAAATACAAAGGGGAAAGGCTACAGTATCTCAATGATTTGGATGTTTTGCTTACACAGGGCTAACTAATATTTATTTAAAAATTCAGATCAGTGAGTACGCTTCTTGGGTTTCTCCTAAATATTTAATGCCTCCCACTTCTGCATATCCCACTGAACACCAATGAGAGTCCAAACCACACTCATGACCTTTCTCTCGCATTTCCAACCACTATCTGTAGATGTCCAAAAAAGAACTAGTGTTTTTACTCTCCTCAGGTCTGTCTTTTTTAAAGGAACACAGATCCATAAATCTGCTCTTTTCTTACCTCTACATTTAGGCTCACATTTATTTTAAAATGGGCAGGGAGGTAGCCAAAAAGGAAGGATGTGAGAAAACTATCAACCCAGCTAGAAAACTATTAACCCAGCTAAGCCTAATAAGCAGTGATTAAAGTTACAGTCAAAGAAGAACGAAGCTCAGTGCCTCCTACCCTCTTCCTCCTCTTTGTGCCTTTCATATTCTAGTTCAGGCGCTGAGAGGGAGGGTGACACGGCTAGCGAATTCCAACCAGCACTAAGATAATTGTACCATTCACACCCCTCACCAGTCAATCAGGGTCTGCTTATCCAGCCCCATTTATAAATAGTTTTCCTACATTGACAGTGTTATAAAGGAGTGCAATGAGGTTTTCTCCCTGAAACAAGAAATGGGGCGCCCTCAATAAGGACTAAGTGGAACAGCGGAGGTTTGCAGAACCCAGGGCCACCCGCCCTAATTTACAGCCACACCTGTTCCACAGGTGTCAGGGAAAGCAGCTCCCTAACTTTTCTAACTTTCCGCACCAGGCCTCCGTTGATGTTGAAAGAGCTCAGGAATAAACACAGCCCTGCTCTTACTTAATTCCACGCCAGGCTGCACCCCTTGTGTTCCGGCCACCTCTTCTGCCTCTGGCTCAGGGACCCTCTGCCAGTCACGTGACAGTCTGACCATGATGGGGTCCCCCTCTACAGGTTAAAGTGCTAGGACAACGTGATGTTTAGAGAGAGCAGGCGCCCCGCGTCAATCATCTTGCCTGGTGATTCTCAAAGATGACTGCACAGGAGAATCCCCTGGGGAATATTTTTAAACGATCCCTGCCTGGATCCCTTGCTGACAGATTTTAATTTCACGGTGTGGGGTCTGGCCTGGGCATGGACATCATTGTTTTGCTTTTGTTGTTGTTGGTTAGCCTCTTCTGTTTCTTTTCGTGGGAGCTCTCCGGGTGATTTTGTTATTGAGCTGGGATTGAGGAGGACTGCCTAGCCTGTCCCACTGATTCAGAAATGAGAAAATCGAGGCCCCAAGGCAATGGCTTGCACACAAGTGAAATAACACACACAGAAACAAAAAGAAGCTTTCGGACTCTCAAGGCCACCACCACCTCCGTTATTCATTTAGGCAGCCACCAGACACCTTGGAAAAACCTAACATCTCTGAATACACCTCAAGGAGTACCCTGGGCTCCGAAGGAATGTGGATGAGCAAATGCCCACCATCAGCTAACGGAAGAGACATGCATTCCGAAGGGACTCAAGAGGCAGGGCAGTGAACGGGAAAGCCCTGGAAAGAGAGTCAGTGGATGCGGCTCTGCACCATGTGTATGTCTTCTTTACACCTTGGAGCTATTTGCACAGCTTTAAAATGGTGGTTGTGGAGGACAGATCATCTGCAAGGTGCCTATTAGCATTAATATTCTTGTTAATCCACATCAGACACACACACGCGCGCGCGCGCGTGCGCATTACCGCACCTAAACCCCACAAACATATTTAATGCATTTAAGATTTTTTTTTACTGTTGCAATTTGGTAGGTAAATCACTATACAAATACACGCACATGCTCGCAAGCCTAGCGTGTATGGGTGCATGGGGTGTGTGCATGTTGGGACACACACGGAACACAGCTCACTTCTAACCCAAAGACACCAGTGACCGTGGCAGCTCAGTGATCAGACTGAGGTCCCTAGAAGGTGGGGGGATTGCTTCGGAACGTCTATGCATTTGCACGGAGTCCAATTAGCTTTGAGTAAAGGATAAAAGACATCACCTCATCAGCTTCAAGTTTCTTCGAAGCCTCTCTTCTCCCCTCCCTGAACAATGCAGTGCTTTTATCCACCGTTGTTTTGAAGTCCCACCTCTCAAAAAGAAACAAGATCTGATTTCCTCGGAAATTCTAGCCAGCTGAAGGCCTGATAGACTCTATATAAAGATTAATGAGAAATGGAAACTTGACATTTCTTTCTAAAGAAGGAACTTCACCGTCCTCGCGAGGCAGGGAACAAAGACATGGAGGATGGCGTGTGTGGAACACAGCCTGGTTTTTATGAGTCGAGTGAGTTAATTAGTCAAAACCTTAAATTATCCTAATCTAGGAAGCGCTCTACTCCAGACATTCCCGTCCCCGTAAAGCTGGACTCCAAGCAGGGTCAAAGCCTGTACTTCTCTTTCCTTCCACGTCTGCCGATCCCTCGGGGCCAGCCTGGAGTCTCCTCCTCTCCCCTCTCCCCGCCCCCCTCGTCACGCAGCCTTGTCACTGTGCCTCCAGGGCCCTGCCCCTCAAGATACCTTGGAATGAATGTCCCTCAAGTCAGCCAGTGCTGACACTGGCTGATCCACAAACCTCAGGCTCAGACTACTCTCTTTATATGCAGTGGATCTTTAAAAAGTCCTCAAGGGGAGCTTAGGATCCTTTTGCTAATGAAATGACTACAAACCACAATACAGAGAAAATGGGTGGAAGTTGGGTGGGGTGAAAGGGAGAGGGATGGGCAGCAGAAAAAGTGCAAATAAAATTTAGAGTAACATGCATGTCAAATCCATCCTCCGAGGCACCCAAGCTACCGTTCAATCAAGTGCTAAAGGTGTCTTTCCATCCCCTCTACGCCTGGGCATCTCCATGAAGAAAGCTTCTAAAACCCCAGGCCAGCTAAAAAGGCTACCAAAAAGCATTCTGTAAATTCCCTGGGAATAACTGAGCCCCTCTTCTTCCATCGCTCCCTTCTGCCATTAAAGAAAGTGGCCAGTGTCTGAATAGCATGGCAACTCTCTACCTCACTACTTTGGAAACACATGGGGCTAGGCTGGTCCTTCATTTCGAGTACCTTGGCCTGGGCTAGGATCCAGCTCTCTCCTTGGCTACAAACCAACTAACAGCTGTCCCTTTCTTTATAATGGCCATCAACAAAGTTAGTTGCAATCCAGTGGTCTAAGAGGAAAATTGAATCATTTGCTCATTCTAAAGGTGAGTCTAATAAACAGGAGTGGGATTCATTAACTGTAGAATAACTAAAGCAGAAATAAGAACCTCTCCTTTTTTCCTTTTCAGAAGACCCTGACTTTATTCTCTAGCCTCATCGTTTAGAATCAGAAATTCCTAATCAAAGAACCAGCACATTTCTGTGTTGCTCTTCTCCCCAGGTTAAGTAAGGGATGTGAGGAAGAGCAGAAGGCTTGCCCTTTTATACCAGTTTGCCTCTCCATCTGCTCTCCATCCTCCTAAACTGACCATTCTCTCCTTCTACAAAACTCCTAATTATTCTTAAAGACACAGTTTAAATGTCAACCCCTCCGTGAAGCCCACCGCATTTTCCCAGACTTCCCTCCTCACAGATCTTACCTAAGTATATAATAATCTCTTTACACACGTCTCCCCCATTCAATTATGAGCTACCGGAAGGTACAAACCAGAGCTAATTCTTTCTCATGACACAATGTTCAACAAATACTGGTACTTAACAAACATCTGTTGAATAATGTGGAGCAAAAGACACAAAAATAAAGTTAAAGGAATAGAGTGTCAAAGAAAAGAGACTAAGAGACACTAATAAATACATAAACTCTATCTAGAGTGTTCTAGAGAAGAACATCAAGAGAAAAAGAAGACTCAGTGACGAAAAGGGCCAGAATAAGAATGCACAGAGGACGAAAGAAGAGGAGGCAAAAAAGTCACACATGGTGGGAGAGTGACAGAAGAGGGGACATGGGTGACCTTAGAGACACAGGCTCCTCTTGGATCTTTTCTAAGAAAAATCAGAAATTCTGAAAGTTCCAAAAGTGGAACATATATGTGGAGCGCCAACGTTAACCATGACACGGAATTTGGTTCAGGAACGATGTAGACCCAGAATGCATGGGCGTGCAACTTCGGCATCACTGGAGAGTGTCGGGAATGCAGAATCTTGGGCCCTACCCCAGACCTAGCGAATCAGTGTGTCCATTTTTAACAAGACCCCCAGGTGATTCCTATGGACAAAAAAGTTTGACAAACGCCAATGTAGCCATTTGACACCCGCAGATAACCTCCGCATCTCGTTCAGTGGTGTGGCGCACAGAGCATCACCACCAAGCTGCTGCACAACCTAAGCCAGTCACCTAGTGTCCCTGGATTTGTTTCTTTACCTGTGAAATGAGAAGGTCAGAGTAAATGCGTTCTCAACTGTCACGGAGCTCTGACCTTCTTGATCCCATCTAACATCTTACCTTCACATCCTTCCTACAACACCCGCCAGAACAAACAACAAATAGCCTTATTTGTTAATTAATATTTCCCTTCCTCTCTCCACTTACCTAGTATTTTTTGTTTCAAGTATCTGTTATGTGCCAGGCACTGTGTTAAGGACAAATGATTCCAGGATGAATAAATATCCCTCCCTGTCCTCAAGGAGCTCACAAACTTAGGGAAACAGAGCATAAAAACACAATTAGGATAAAAGTATGGTAATGATCATGAACCAGCCCTGGTGATGCACAGAAAGCAGAGTGGCCATTCTGCTCGGGGCAGTTATGGCAGGATTTCAACAAAGGGCCAACATATGCACTCTGCCAACCTTCTCTGCCAACCTCAGCTTCACGCACTAAAAGTGAAAAGACAAAAATAAGGTAGTTGGAGATCATCCACGAACCAACCAAAGGTTCCCAAACACACCTCTCTGGGTTCGCAAAGCTCCAAAAGCACATCCACACAATGGATTTGGTGTAAGGGCCACAGATAGACCATTAACAGCCACAGGCGCACCCTCAGAAACCCACCTCCTCTGAGTTAATGCCCACTCCCCCTCATCCCAACTGCATTCGCTTCTTCTAGCTTCGGCATCCTTCTGGAAGATAATATCAATTCAACCACTAATCTACTCTCCCTAGAGACTTCTTCTGTGGTTTCAAAGAGGGGATGCACTTTAATAAATGTGAACAATTCATTAGACCAGTAACTCTTTTTGATCTATATTTATTTATAGAAACGACACTCATATCCGATTGCATGCACGCTACCAGAGACTGAAAATGTAATTTACTGAAAGGAAGAAATTTCTAGAATTTCTATGGAGGCTGGAGAATGGCAGGGGGGAAAGAGGACCTAACTTTCCAGCGTATCCACTCCTGACCTCAACAAGTTACACGAGATGAGTGGTTTTGTCAGCCCCAGCCTTCCTTATTAAGGAGAAAAGGCTATCGCTCAGAACAACAGTTTGCCAACCTTTAGAATGGTGAGTTCCACCCTGGCTTCTTTCCTGCCCCTGGCTTTTATAGGCTGATTTTTCTGCTATGGTTCTTCACATACAACCTGTCCTTTCCCCTGCCTGCTATATTTCCTACTCCATAAACATTCATGACATTTTTGCTTTAACTTGTTAGCAGTCGTGAACATGTCACCTTCACCTTCGTATTGTTGAACACGAAAATAGGGGGGCAAACCCGTGCATCCGGGGCTCAACACATTCATGGAGGAGATGGGAGAATGTTTTTTACAAGGCAATGATGATATGATCGAGGGCTGAATCAGCTCAGTCTCGTTTCTCCCTGTCCGGCTTCACTCATCCCCCCAACCGATTTCAGTCCGTGTGTCCGCCACCCAGGTGCCCACTTCCCCTCCTCACACAAGGCTGGTGCATGCGCATGAAGGTCATAGAAGATGATCAAGGTTCTGAAGCCATCCTTCCGGAGGTGAAGAGGAATACAAAATCAACCTGCCGTTCACCCCTTCACCAGAGGGAGTCGCTCTTCGCACTCAACCTACAAGAAAGGCATTTGGTGTGCAAAGTAGTGACTAGAGAAATGTGTTGGTCCTCCTCCTTTCCCTTAATTTTGCCTCGTTACTTCTTTGCTTTCTCTGCATCTATCCCTGCCCGAAACAACACACATGCAGTGGCAAAGCAAGACTCTTCAGACAGACAGGCTTCCTAGGAATGGAACCAATGCTGAGAAGAAATGAGACGATTGAGGGGCACACCCTGCTCCTCTCTTTGCACGTGAACAGGTATCTCTGGGTGGCCACATGGCTCTGTGGTCCCAGATCCGTCATGCTTTGCTACACCTGAAACACACAGGGATAGAAGGCAACCATGTTGTTCTGCTTCCCTTCAAATCACCAATCTAAACTCCTTGGCAGGGCTTGCCTGAGAAGTCTTTATTTCCCATTAGTGTTTTTTTATTATTTTTTTTTCTTAATTGTACATCACGGAGGCTCCTCAACTGAAATTAAATTTGCTCTTCCTCCCACCAGCAGAAACATTTCTTCCTCAGGTAACCCACACTGTATGGAGGGTGGCAGAAGGAGAGAAGACAAAATAGAACCCAGTCAGCTCTTTGTGCCATGAGGGGGGAAAACAGAGAGAGAGAGAACAGTGGCCCAGAGACAGCCTAGAACACCACTGAGTCACAGCCTCGACAAGACTGCTCACGGGGATAGGACACACCTGCCTCATCAGGGATCCAAAACGGCTTTGGATGAAGTAAAGGTGCAGACCAGTTGGTGGTGATTCCACCTTGAATCCTAATAAGCGCCTCCCCTTCTCCTTGTAGCCTTCCCACCACCCAGTCCCCACCACCCTCCCCTTTTAACCTCTTGTCCTTTGTCTAGCTTTAGGGCCAACTAAGGATGGCCTAGAACCTGGCTTAATCCCATGAGCATTCTAGGAGAATGTGGCTGAAACTCTGTCCAAAGGTCTGCTGTCAACCTGGTCACCAACCAATACGACGAAGGACCTCGTCCCTGTAGGGCACTCTCGCAGGCACCAGGAATGAGAAAAGGGGCATAGACCCTAAGGACACCCACCTCACCTTGCTCATCTGTACGTAGGAAACCAGTGCACATGGAGTTGCTGTTCTCACCCATACTTCTGTTCTATTTTGAAGTAAAATTAAGAATACATCCTCCCACTTGAAGGAGTAGAAGCAGATGGAGAACCAGCTCAGGTGTCTGTAAGGTGAACACACACCAGATAACCTCAGCTATTTGTAGACATGGTGAGAACATGGTTCAAAGTGGGATCCCATTCTCCCATTCTGCCGACAGTACAGATGGGTACAGATTACCAGTTAAATGCTCAAAAGAACGAAACCGGGGGGGGGGGCGGTGAGTGTGGATGATATCCATCCTTTCTGGACAATAAAGAACTATCTTCTGGTGTGATGTTGAGGGACAAAGATCTTCTCCTACTTCCCCCACGTCCCCTTGGTATTTTTGGATTGCTTCAAAGTATAGTCATTAAAAACGCCAGAAAAAAAGATGTGGGGGGAGAATACTTTGAGAGAGACTATCGATACCCATGATTCTGCTACAGGATTTTGAAGATCTTTATCTCAACCCATTTCCTGCATTTGGGCACCCTTAGAGTTTGGGGGTGTACGGTCAGTGGACCAAGGAGAAGAGCACACCAGCTCGCCATCATGGCCCTCCAGCCTGTGGATGATCTGATTGCCTCAGGAGTTGTCTTGCATTGCATGAGTGCCTAGCTGAAGAGTCATTAGCTAAGTCTTTTCCGTTTCTCCTGCTATTTCTCTTTTCAAGTACATAAAAAAAATACTGCCTAGCCACATTTCATATACCGTAAAAATTGACGAGAGGAGGAAAAAAAAATAAAGTCTTCATTCTCTTTTGAAGGTACAAGACGAACACATGCAAACGGCACATCTCTTTGTTTAACACAAAGACTCACGTGTCGAATTCTGCACCCCTTCCTCATGCACAGCATTTTAGAACTCTGCAAGATAGCCATTTTGCAAGAGTGTGGAAGTAACAGTTTGCTTGGAGGATGTGTGGGTATAAATAGATGTGTAGACAGAAGGAGAAATTTACAGCTCAAAAATAATAGCACAGGAAAAAAATATCAATTAAAAGGAGAATACTGACAGAATTCGTTCTTTGCAAGCATGAGACTGAAGTCCTTTTAACCTGCAGCATCCTTCAATTCCAGGTGTTCCTAGACCAGCCAGATTCCCCACCTAGACCTGTCCCTCTGCAGTAGGCCTCCTGGGATCTCTGGGCCCGGTGTCAATGCTTTAGACAGCAAGTGGACTTCAGGGCAACAACCACAGTAATCATTATTTTCATTTTTTAAAAGGGCATTAAAAAAAAAAATTCCTAGGAAGGTAGAGAATAGGAGACAGACAGGCATGGAAGTGGCAACGGGGGAAAAGGCTAGCCTGAAAAAAAAAATTTTTTTTTTTTCTAGATTCCCATAAAAATCAGAGCTGTAGCCCTGGGTGAATAAAATGCTATTTAACTCAAAAATCACACAAGTCTCCCATGCATGTCTTCATACATAGACCCTCATGCCACCCAACATCTTCCGTCCCTACATACATCCACCCCCACTGCCTCCCCCAAACCCGAAACCTGTTTGATGAGGAAGGGAAAGATATAACATGGGAGATTTCCCCCTTTGTAATAAGCCTTTTTTCCCCAAACAGCATTATTTTCTTATCTTGTCGCCTTTTCTTCCAAAAATTCCACTTGAGGGATTTGAAGAGAGAGATAAACAAGGAATCCCTACCCCAGGTGAAACGAAATAAAACAGAATTTGCCCTACCTTGGTTTGTAGAAGCCAAACCTCTAGACGGACAGATTAAGGGAGTGAGCATGTTGGGAATGTCCAGTCTCCTCTTCTCGCTGGCATATCCACATAAGAAAGACGAAGGATAAATGAAAGGAAGATAATTTAAAATCCAATTTAGCGTGAATTTTGTTTTAATCTTGTATCTTGAAGAGATGCAAATTCAAAGAAAAAAAGACTGAATTCAAAGGTAATTCAGGATATGGAGAGCAGCTCACAATGCAGAATCCAGAGTAATTATTCCATTTGCATGTGAGGTTAGTGGCTGGGCTATTTTTTTAATGATTCTTCTGGCAATCACGGTTTTTGATTTTTGGAGCTTTAGTGGAGGAGGATCTGTGTAGAGAAGCTGGGGGCCGGTTCTGTCCCTCCGTGGAGCATGGTCATTCCCAAAGCGTCCCCTTCCTAAGGGGGAAAAAGAGGCGGTCAGGGTTTGATTCGAGTGTCCCCGGAGGGTGAGAAAAATGCATTCCGAAAAAGATATCAATTCGTTTTAAGGAAAAGGGGCAGGAAACCCCGCATTTCCCACAGAGTGCACACGAGAGGGATGGAAAACTGTCGGCACCGTTCTATAAATAATTCAGAAAAGGTCTGGCTATACCATTCCTGGGACAGGCATGGATGAGAGGTGGGAATGCCAACCTGAATGGAAGAGGGGAGAGGGAGGGAGCGAGCGAAGGAGGGCAGCGGGCAGGAAGGAGGAAGGGGGGGAGAAGCGGCACCATAGAGCAACACACACTCCACACACTCGCACACACGCAGAAGCACAATCCCCACTTAACTCGCCAGCAAGTGCGGCCCCCAGCCCCATCTGCATTGCTGCCGACATGTCTGTCTCGCTCTCCCCATGGCCTCCAGCGGTAGCGCCTCCTCCCGCCCCGCGCTTGTGCTGAATGGGTTCTGATTGTGCACTGGGTGCACACTGGGCATTTCTTGGAAGGGGCACACTGACACGCGCGCGCACACACACACACGCCCCCGACGCGCACGCGCCCCCGCGCGCGCACTCACACTCACCCCCGCGCACACTCACCCCCGCGCACACTCACGCCGCCGCCGCGCTGATGTGCAGCGCACGGGGCTTCACCTGCAACGTGTCGATTGGACGGATGGTCGCGGCGCGTGGCTCCGGCCCGGGGCACCGATGCCCAACCTCTCTGTTCGGTAAGGGGATTAACACCCCCCCCCCAAAAAGACCAGAGGGAGCCCTCCCCTTTCACCGTAAAAAAATATATATTTTTTAAAAAGCCCCGTCCAAATTAGCAAGTGCCGGGTTCTGCTGGATTCAAGAGCTTCACCCAACAGCAGGTTAGTTAACGGTTCCACTGCTTCGACCCTTTATCTCCCTGACACCCCCAAACCTCAACACTGAGACAGGAGACTCCAAAGCGAACATTTACGTACCGACTCCGAGCGCCTGGGCGACTGCAGAAGCTCCGGAGAGGGGTGGCGGGTGGCCGGGGATTGAGGGTTTTCCCTTCCTGCAAAGCAGGATTGATAATCCGTGTCGGGGGTTTTGAAGTTCACGACT
>NC_138373.1:77411893-77427974 GCF_054177405.1 Leptonychotes weddellii
AAAAAGGGGGGGGTGGAGAGGCAGGAGCCCAGATTCCAGTTGGTGATGATCGGAGCCGGGGGAGGGGAAGCGGGCGGGGGCACGCTGTGCAAGTCAACCGCGCGGCAGCGGGAGAGGAAGACGAGGAGGGGGAGGAGGGGGAGAGTAAGAAAAATGGGTATTAATCACCGGGGACGGGGGTTGGGCGGGAGATCACAGGTTGCCTGGTCTGGATTTGGGTCTCACACCCAAAAACGTGCGACCCCCCCCCCCACCTACCTCTCATACACTGGCTCTGGTGGGAGGAGAAACCCACGAAGCTAGGGAGGATGTTTCTGCTCCCAGCGTGTGTGTGTGCGTGCGTGTCCTCTTTCTCCACACCCCCCACCCCACCCCACCCCCAAACCCCGTCACCCCCTCACTCCTATTGCTAAGACTCCGGCGGAGGCAGCTTCCCACGTCACGTGCTGGGGGAAGTGGGGTAGGAAAGGGGGGAAAAGGCTTAACCCGAGTCCGTGGCGCCTCCTGCTGGCCGCAGTGGGGCACAGCAATGAGGAAGGGCAGCTAAGGGGTGTGGGGAGCGAGACAGTGCCCCCGGTGGGCGGCCGCACTCGGCTGCGGAAAGCGTCTCAAAGGCGGAGCTGCAGTTTGAAATTTAAGACCCTTGCTCTCTTTTCCACAAACCAGCCTCTGCTTCGTACATGCAGCGCATGTGCCGGACGCAGTTTAAAGCCGGGTTCTTGCCTTCAAGAAGCTTAAGGTCTATTTTGAGCCCACGAGGCTGACGGGAAAACAATGGGAAACAAAGAAAGGCAAACTCAATTAAGGGCTAAATTGTGTAGTACAGATTATATGTGTGCTTTGCTGACGACTAGTGAAGGTTCCAGGAGTTTGGCATTTTTTATTAAAGTAGATCCTGTTATTTAAAGACCTTGATGAGAGAGAATGATGAGATAGGTGAATAATCCTTATATGAAACTACATCTCACGGCATTTACAAACCCACCTTCTTGTAAAACGCAAACATCCACTCGTTTCTCTCCCCCTTAAACTGTTTTCTGTTTTAATAGCACTTATCACCACCTGTATTATTATTTTTAATATTAATATCATCGTGTAAGCACCTTTTTTATTCTGATCCGTTGTCTCTTCAAAGATCCAGCATATTATAGTGGTGGACCATTTTCATATTGGTTACAGCATGAACTTCTCACCAACGTTCCTGAGAAGCAGCCATATAAACACACAGGTAATACTCCTGTGTGAAGTAGTGACACCTAGTAATTTGGAGCTTTGATCTATGTAAAATACATCAGATGTGTATTAGGTCCTATAGACCAGACAGTAGTCATAATATATCTGAACCTAATTCTTTTCATGTTTCCTAGTTTTTGTTAGGTTTAAAGGTTGCATTTAAGATTTTTAAAGGCACACACAAACGCATGAGCATTATATGGAAACACAAACACAAAATTATTCTTTCTCAGTAATGGTATTACTGTTTTTCTAAGACAGGATAGGGCTGAACTTCCACCTCTTTGGAGAACTATAGAACCACTCCAGAGTTGCTGTGCCCCTTGATACACAACAGCCAACCCAAACCACTCTATGTGCAGATTTCCAGTTGTTAGAACATGGATTCCAGGAGGGGTGTAAGATGCAGAGCAAGGACCCCATGGAGCTTTCCTGAAACACTTCCTTAAGTCTCCCAGGAATGCCATTACCTTCAGAATAAGACCCAAACTCACTCAGGGGTTGACCTTTAACCTACTTTAAAAAGCAACAACAAAAACAAACAAACAAAAACAAAAACAAAAACCCCTCAGGGCCCACCTTCCCCTTCCTGTCCCAATTCTCTTCACCAAAATTGGGCCATTCTTCTCTATTTTCTTTTCTTCCCTTTCTGGACCCAGGAATTCCATTCCAGCCCATTCACTTTTGCAAGTATAGAGGAAAGAATGAATTCTCAGTCTCCCTCTCCCTAATAAAGTCTACCCTCTCCTTCAATTTCTAGCTCAAGTCCCACCTCATCTGAGGATACTTTCAGTCAACCAAGCCTGAATTGATTTCTGTAACAACTGCAAGAGTTTTTAAATGAGGTATGGCCCTCACCACCATCCCCCTGACTCCCACCCCCTGCATTTGGAAATGTGTAGAGGAATTTGTATGATCAGTTATCAGATGACAAGGTGATGGTACTGACATGCGTGATGCAGGCACCAGAGATAACGACACACACCAAATTGGTCATTTGGTCTTGCATTAGGAAGAACTGGCCCAAAAGGAAAATAATAAAGCCATAAGCTCTTTATGTTGGACCATATGAAACTGCTGGTATTCAATCATATGAAACTGCCAATCACACGAAATAACCAGTATTGACCTATAATAAAAAGGCAATTTCATAAGGCTAAACTTAAAATTGTAAACGTATGTATATCTCCTAACTTTCCAATTACTTGTTTAACTACTTAAGGAGCTAGATCAGCATCTACATGATCCATCTATTCCCAGCACCTGACTGTTGGTTAGCAACCTCAGGAGCTCCCCTGGTGAAATTCTAAATTGGTCGCTGTACACGAGAGCAAGGAAAGACTGAAGAAAGAGACAGATCACTCCGGATTGGTGGGTGGCAGTTTTAATAAGCAAGACAACTTACCTACGAGGCTTGTCTTGGGCAGCTGCAAGATAAATGGATCTCAACACCTGCCCACCAGAATCTTAAGAGTTTTATAGAGGCCTTCATGGGGTTCAGTCATGTATATAGTCCAGATGGTCTCAACCCATTAGTCTCTCAAAGCTGTATCCTTGAAGTGGCTCCTAGGGTGAGAACAATGGGGAGAATGCACATTCCAAGAACAGAGCAGGGGGTAAGGAGCTTCCAGTTGCCCAGATCCAGCTTGTGGGTCAACTGGCTGGCACCTCCTCTCAATCACCTCCTCTAACAGTGGCACAATTCCAGACATGTGGTTGGGCCTCAATAAATATTAAGGTTTGGTTTGTTTGGGGTTTTATTAATGACTATTAGAAACCGCTTTCCCAAGCAGTCTTGCTGACTCTGGCTCTGGAAGATCTAATTCGAGGAACCATGCAGCCTGTGAGTGGAAGGTGGCATCTCTTCTCCGTGGTATTCATTGCCCATTGTCCATTCAATGGGAGAAGACCTCTCTCCTTATTTCTCAGACTCCCTGTCATTCCCTGGCACTTCTCATGAATGACCTGTGCCTCTAAGGACCACAAGCCTTTCAATAAAATTGTTGTCAAGGATCATCCTGATTCATGAAATTTGGAACGCTATTTCTCAACATTGCAAATATGCATTTCTTAACTCCTAGTCAGGAAGCACAAAAAGCAATGTTCTAAAAAGACAAGATGTTGGATTATATTTCACAGCGTCATTTATTGAAGGAAAAGCTCTTGCCTGAGGCTGCTAATGAAATGTGGAGGTATTCTGCCAGCTCTCTTGACCAAAAGAGAGGATCCCAAGAGATGCAAACACTCTTGTCCATGGCCCAGTCAGCAGATGCAAAGTCCATGCCTTGCCCAGCAATAAATAAATACATAAATACATAAATACATAAATAAAAGCAGGAGGTGAGGGGGGTATATTTATCTCACAACATCTTTCATATCAAACAACGATACCACAGGGTAAGGCCTGAAGTTTACAATTTGGGGTTCCTCTTTAAGGAAAAGAGTAAAAATTTTGATGTGAAAGTGAGTATTTACTTAAAACAAGAAAATAAATCACAAGAAATAAAAAATTACTTGATATTAATGCCACAAAAATTTGTCATTATTGTAATTTTATTAGTTATTGCCTGAATGTTCTGTAATATTTGCTTTCCTATATTTTTTATTTATATTCTTCACATTATGATTTATAATATCATTTATATGAAAATAACAGAAAGAATCAAGTCTATCCTTTACTGTGGTTCCTCAAAAATTGTTTTTCATTATGAACCATTTAGAAAAATTTCTTATTGGTAGTAGTGCAATATGTGTTTTTCAGAATCACTGTCAAATTAGGGAAAACCTTTATCAAATTTCTTTTATATAGAAGTTGCACGATTTCAAGGATTTCAAGTTTTCATGTAGAGTGGTTAATATTAAATATCCCTTGAATTGATGCCACTCATTAACCAGTTGACAGTGTATTACAAGTTTTGTATTATTTTCATCAATGTTAGTGTTTTGTCTCAAACCAGCCAGAAATTTAAATCTTTTTCCAGTGTGTTCATTTGGTTCACTCCTCTTCTGTAACTGGATTATCAAACAATCCAGGAGCCTATTCATTACTCAAAATTTCTCTTTTCTTCTTACAGTTGTGGTATGATTTGAAAAAAAAATGTTGCAGTTTGCTTCTTAATGTCAGGTTGATTTCTATTGATGTCAATGCTAATCTTTTTGTCCTTTTTTATTTCATATGCATTAATTATTATATGAATTTTCTCTTAGTTCTTCAGTAAATAAGTGTATATAAAATAAAGAACTCTTCAGCTATGGCCTAAACAACAGTCTGTCATTTCTCACTTGTTTTATTAAAATGTCCCAAAGTGTCTTTCCAAACTGCAGATAAAGTGGCAACAAACTCAAGCTTTATCAACTCTTAAAGAAACTTTTTAAAATCTATGTTCAGGTTTCCCTTCCCAGCCTATGAAAAATTCTAGAACCTTAATGTTGATGTTCTCTACTTAAAAGCAGGAGCAGCTTTCTAGTGGGAAGCATTACACTTTGATTCTTTAAAGAAAATTCTAAGTTGTCAAATATTCTATTTGTGAGACAAATCTGAAAGGGGAAAAAAAAAAGCGTTACAGAATACAAAAGCAGGCTACAGCTTCAGGTAAGGGGGTGAGGCACTGAGCACATGTTCTCTGAGACTTCATGTCACAGTGCGGGGTGAGAAGGCACAGGGGGCTGATGGAGTTTTCCTGGAAGCTTTTCCTTCATTGAGAAAGCTGGCAATAACTTAACTCTATAGGAAACTGATGGCAAGCCGTATAAATATATCTCACTGAACCCAAATTAAATTATTGCCAACTCAGCCTCCACTTAGCTTCATCTCAAAAATGCTCACCATCACTCCAATGACACCCAGTATAAGAGGAAATCAGAGAAAGTTGGAGTGGAAAGAGACAGCAATCTTAAATGATTGCAGTTAAAATATACTACTTTTGCAAATTTTACTAAAACATTTTGGACACATTATTAGGGCCTCTCCCACAGCCTTAGAAGAAAGGGCCCCAAGTGAGAGGCTGGGAATCGGAAGTTGCATTAGCTTCAAAGTCAGTCTGCCTCTGCTCGTTACCTAATGTAAAACAGTCTTCTTAGTTTCTAGAGAAAATATTCGAATTTTATCTTTGAAAAAATAATTCGTTAAAGGCTCAGTTGACAACATGCATATTAATACCTTCTGCTGAATCCAATCCATCTTCTTTTGCTTGCAACTCCTGGAGTGTACAGGAAACACAGAGCATTCAATTTTAATACCTCTCACAAGCATACTAAGATCCTGATACCACCATCATTACTTTTTTTTTCCCCATCATTACTCTTTTAAAAGAATCTCTATTTTGTTCTTATCATAATGATATTAATTATTCAACCCAGGCAGTCTTTTTTCAAAGGGATAGTTAAACAACCTTCATCCCCTACCCCCCCACCTGAAGACCTGCTTGTCGGCCCCAACAATTAAAAAAGTCTTCATTACCCACTGCATTTTCTTGAGCCTGTTGTGTACATTGTAACAATATACTTCTACACATTCACATTGTATGTGCAGAGAAACATTTCTTTAATCCTTCCCTACCTGGTCCCTTTTCTTTTCCAAAATATACAATGGGGGCAGAAGGGAGGAGAGAAAGAAGAGAAGAATAAATAAGACTTGCAGAGAAAAGAATGATTGAATCTAGAAAGTGGATGGAAGTTGTGATATGATAGTAAGTTCTTTGTGATAAAGAGAAGAATTTGCATGGTGGTGTTTCTAGCATCACTCAACTCGTGCAAGAAGACACCCTGAGTGGAAATAACCCCCAATTAAGCACAGTTAGAGTTGGCACTGACTTACTGGGTTTTTCTCCTCCTTCAATATAGCGAGGATATGACAACACTTCTTCTGACCTACCTAGCTGTTGTTTTTTGGTTTTTTGGTTGGTTTGTTTGTTTTAAGAAATCCTTTAGAATCTTGATTTTATCTAGCTGAATAGGTTTTGTGTGGTTTTTTTCTTCTTTTTTTCCATCTAAATACTTTAAGGGGGAAAAAATGGCCTCTAGTCTCACCATTATGACGTACAGAAGATGCACTCCCAGTGTTTCATTATCAGATTGATCAAGCTTCTTGAGAAATATGCCCTAATTTCTTTTACTACAGACAATATGGATGAGAGATCCCATCCCTATCTGGAGGCATTTTCAAACATCTTATTACAGGCAGTCAAATAATGATGCAAAGGATAAAACAAAATGCAGATAAATTCTGTATCTCTCCTCTCACAGGTTCCCTTCTCTCTCATCACTTCATGTCCTTCTCTGAAATTTTCTAACAGTTTTGTTTGTGAGCCAGGTATCCATTCCCCCAATATTGCCTTTCCATTTTAGAACCTGCTTCCTTCTGTGTGGGCCTTTATTCCTGGAGCAGTCATGCCATCATCCTCTAGGGAGGTAACCCCTCTTCTTCATACCCCCTTCAGAGTCCTTTTATCTTCCCGAGTAGCTTTTATTGATGCTGACTTCTGCCCACTTCTGATGGTCCCTCTGCTCCCATCACCCTTCCCATTCACAGCCAAGGGATCTTATGTAGAGCCCAGTTAAAGGACATCAGGACAAAGCATAGGGATCTCCTGCCTTAGGTACAAGAAAGAAGAGCCAGCAGGGAGACACGGGCAGGCTGTTGAGAGAACACGGAGTCATAGAAGTGTCTGACGATCACTTGTGGGGACATTGGTCCTGCAAAATGAATATGAAATTGTGTGAATTAAGCTGGATTCCACTGGAGAGCATGTGCACGCGCGCACACACACACACACATACACAGTAGCATTTTGAAAGAATTCTGAGGTGCCAATCTGAGGCAAGGGGTGATTATTCCTCACATGTCCCAAATCTACACATCAGCCTGAGCAGTACATAAAGTAAGCACCACCAGGGCAGGGGGCTGGTCCATTTTGTTCACTGCAACCCTTCCGACATCCAGCACGGTGCCTGAATGAATAAATGAATGAATAACTTCTAAGCAGACCCTAAGGATGAAATCAGTAGGTATTCGAATAAGAATTTTCTCGATCTTTATAGGAGCTGCATCACTGTGACCCCCTGCTTGAACACTCAACAGCCTCCCCACTAGTGGAGTTTAGTTCAAACTCCCTCTTTACACACAGGTTCCTTCACAGTCTGGCCCCAACCTCCCTCATCCCCGTAGCTCTTCATCACGTGCACTCATTTTTTCATTTTGTCTTTAAATTGAGATTTATTTTCTTTTTAAATTTAGATTTTAGTTTTATCAAAGTTGTGTGAGCAAAGTTTAAAATAATCAAGTTGTACAATAGCAGTGTCCTCTGACCTCCCACCACCTCTCCCCCCTCCCTAAAGGCCACCACTATCAGCTTTTTTTTTTTTTTTTTTATGCAGGCTTCTTGCCCAGCGTGGAGCCCAACACAGCATTTGAACTCAGGACCCTGAGACCATGACCTGAGATGAGATCAAGGGTCCGACCCTTAACCCACTGAGCCACACAGGTACCCCTCAGTGATCTTCATTCAAACTGTCAGCACTCACCCTCACAGCTCAAAATGACACACTTACATTGCTACTCTTCATTGTCTATTGACATCCTACTATGGAAGATAAAAGTTTGTCTCTCTTTCATAAATAAAAACAAAAACTAATGTATCACATATATGCACATTCCCTTCCTTCATATCCTTCAATACGCATTGATCATAATTATACTTAAATCAGTATTCAGAGTCTACAGTTGTCCCATAAATGTCCCTTATTAGGTTTAGTTATCCTGCCTCTTAAGTCTCCTTTAATCTAGAATAGTTCCTCCATCTTATTTTGTCTTTCGTGACACTGACATTTTTGGAGAGATTGGGCCAAAATTATCTTACAGAAATCTTCACAATCTAGAATTGTTTGATTCTTTTCCTCATGAATAAATTAAGGATAAACATTTCTGGCAAGGTAATATTGTGAATTTCTCCAATGCATTAAATTATCAGGAGATACATAATGCCAGTGTGTCCCATTATTGATAATGGCAAATTTGATCATTGATTTGGGGGTATCCACCAGATCTCTCAATTGTAAAGGTATATTTTCTCTTTGTAATTACTAAGTAATCCGCTGGGTGATAATTTGACACCATGCTCCCACGTTCCTGTTTCCTAATAACAAAGAGTATTAAAAAGAAATCTTAAACTCTGAATAGGTTATTTGTTGTTGGTAATGGTATTAGTACAACAATTATGGACAGAAATAAAAAATTTATATATAAGTTCTGTCCACTAAAAGGACCTAAAAGCAATGACTTCACAGTAACAATGAGCACACCCGAACATCCAGATCCTGGTTTCTAAACACTATTCTCCAGGGAAAGGAACCAGGAATCCTTGATTCTGGGTGGAGTCAGGGAAAATACCAGGTGAGCCCAGAACATCTTGTTTAGCCTGAAAGCAAGGAAGTGTTCTAAAACTAATGGGGACATGTCAAAAGAATATATGATCCAGCTTAAAGGATCTCCCACTGGCCAAATTTGGGGCTATTTTAGCTTGAAAAAGAATAATGACCATATTGATTATGAGACGTTGAATAAAAAAGACTCCATTAGTCCACAGGGACACTTGAAGGAAATGGTGGTGGAGAGAGGGAAGAAAAGCTCTTCTTTACAAATATTCTAGTTAATAAATGCTTAAGGAATAAGAGAATTAGAGGATCACCATTTTACCATCTCCAATGTAACAACCGATCATCATTGAATACGAATAAATGCTTTTTTGATGATTATTTTTGGCAAGGCACAGTTATACAATGTCCTTATTCTTAACCTGTAAAAATTATTATGCCCATTTTTAAAACTTCAAAATGTATATTCTCTCACATCTTACAAACACCTCTTCCTCTGCATCCATGTTTACTAACACATTTCATAAACCCTTCCAAATTTCCTTCTTTGCAAAATTTTTTCTTTTATCCATTGGTAGATTGCTGTGAGCACCGATTCATATATAATTAATGACTCTGTAGAGAAGAAAATCCTTTAGCCTACATTTAGGAGCAATATCTGAATTTCTTCCTTTTTGAACAAAACCGTTTCATAAATTTCTTTTTACAAAATGCTAAAGCACATCTCTAAGTTAGTTAGCTAGTTTAGTCCAAATTTTAAAATACTAATTTGAAAAACATTAACCAAACACTGATTATGTGTAAAGCAGGATGCTAAGTACTGTTGGAAAAACTAGAATAAGTCAAACACATCCCTGCTTCCCAGAAGTTTAAAGCAAGGAAAACAGTATGTAAACAAAGAAACAATCAATGCAGAACTATTTAACCCCTATAATAAAGACAGAAGTAAAGATGCTAAGACCCCAGAAGTAAGACCCATTCATTCTAATAGAGTGTGGAAGATTGCTTTAGTGGCCCTAATTCTTCATCTCTTCCCACAACCACACCCTTTGCCAGGTAACCCTGCAGTGCCCTTTCATTGTGGGAGAGGCACCTTGACTTTGGGTTTGGCAATGTGACTTCCCTTAACCAACAGAATGAGGCAAAATTGATGGAGTGTCAGCTCCATATGCAGGTCTCAAGACGCCTACATATTTTTGCTTGAGCTCTCAAACCTCTACCATTGCCATGAGAAGAACATGTCTAGGCTAACATGCTTGTCCTAATAGGAAAGAAGAGATAGGCAGAACAAAACTAGACACCCTAACTGAGCCCAGCCTACTTCCATCTTCAGCCAACCCTTAGATCTGTGGAAATGAGTGCTTGATGTTCTAAGCCACCAAGTTTTAGTGTGGCACATGGTGCAGCAATCTTATGGCAACAACTAACTGATATACAGAGGGATGAAGGGAATCTTACACCTCAGAGGATGTGGCATTAGTTCTGAACTTAGAAGGAGTAGGCTGTTTTTTAGATGTAATTGACATATAATAGGATATTAATTTCAAGTGTATAACCGGACTTGATATTTGTATAAATTGCAAAATGTTCACCACAGTAAGTCTAGTTGACACCCATCCCCACACATAGTTATGATCTTTTTCTAGTGATGAGAACTTTAAAGATCTACTCTCTTAGCAACTTTCAAAGATACAATACAGTATTACTAACTATAATCACCAAGGAGCTAGACCATTCTAAGCTGAAGGGAAAGCACAGGCAGAATCTCAGAGTCATGTTCAAGTAATAGCAAGTGATGGAACACAGAACCAAAGAGGAATGTCCTAAAAGTATGGAGGCAGCTTCTGGAGGCTCTTGAATTCCATATTAAGGAGTCTGTATTTTATTTTACACTCTATGGTTCTGAGAAAGAGAGGAATTTGATCTGGCCTAGACTTTTGGAAAATAATATTGGCAACAATTTGGGCTAAATGCAATGGAGAAAAAGGAATCAAATTAAGAATGATTGATCCCTTATTATGTACTGAGTGCTTTACCTTAATTATCTCATATAATGTCTCAACAATCCTATGAAGTAATTATAGATATCCCTTTGTATAGATGAAGAAAAAGACATAATGACATTAAGTAACTTTCCCCAAATCCCACAGCTGGCAAGAGATAGAGCTGGGGTTCAAGGTCAGATTGTATGACAAGAAGGTCAGGTTGTATCCTCTTTCTACTATGATCATTCTGCTTCCCAAATATTGGATGCAGGCAGACAAATTAGGAGGCTATTGCTATACTCTAGGCAGTGCTAATGAATTATGGTGGTGGCAATGAGAAAAGAGGATATATTTTAAGATTTTTAAGATATTTTAAGATTATACAGTTGTATTTATTTATTTATATTGCCAAAATAAAACTGCCAGCAACTGGCTGAATATGGCCGGTGATAGAGCATGATAAGAAGATTCCACACTTTTGAGCATGACTAACTGAAGTGTTGTGATGCCCCTATGATAGGAGACAAAGGAAAAGCAGATTCAGTGGTAAGAAACCAGACACGAGAGTTGAATGATCATCTTAGGAAGTTTTCTGACTAGTGATAATATTAATAATAACTCTCACTGAGTACTGTTCTTAGTGCTTTGCCTTAAGCAATTCATTCATCCACACAACAGCCCTATGAACTAGGTGCTGTTATTATCCCATATTATTGCTAAGAAACCTGAGGAACTGAGAAGTTCAAGAACTAGCAATGATGCTTGGATAGAAACACAGGCAATTGGGCTCTGGGGCCACACTCTTGACAACCACACTCTGGAATCAGTCAGTAACAGCTCCTCCAACATGCCCGACCCCAGTCCCAAGAACCATTCATCAGGATAGTCAAGGTTACGCTGCAGTGAAGAGCCCCAAAACAACAGATCCTTAACACAAGAAAAGATTACTTCTCACACTCTCCAAATCCTGCAGATTCTAGCCAACCTCCAAGGCATAGTTCTCCCTGTGTCGAGAGAACATTCTCTGTTGCCTCAGTCCTAGGTCACGTCCACAGCAACATGGGCTACCAGGATAGCAGCCATAAGGAAGGAGAGGGATTGCATTTCTTGAACTGGCAGTCAAATGTTTTGTCCTAAGGAAAGAGATGCATCTCATTCCTGCCCACAACCCACCAATCAGAACTAGTCCCATGGCCAAGCCCAACTGCGTGGGGCAGGGACAATTCTGTCTAGTGCAATTCTTTCTAGAGAGAGTGGAGCCATAAATATCGTACAGCAGCGATAGCTACTTCCTCAACTATACAATTTCTTATAACATAGCAGTAATTAGACATTTTGGTCTTAAAACTCAAACTTGGGGTGAAAGCACTAGTTTGAAATGTATTTGGATAAGCATATGTACAGATCCTAATTTCTACCTCCCTTCTCAGAATCCAGGGTGTTCACGCCCTGTTCCCTGTCACCACTCCCATTCCTGTCCAAGGATATTGGAAAGATCAAATGACATAATCCATATGCTTTGCAAGCTTTAAAGGACAACATAATAGTATCATTCTATCTGATGTGAGGCTCTTTTTTTACCCTCAATTATCTCTCAGCCAGTCGTTCAATAGCCACAGAGCACCTAGACTAAAGGCATTCTCCTAGGCACTGTGAAGATACAGAATTATTTAATATTTATCCCTGCCCTCAAGCAATTACAGTTGAATGAAGAACCCAGGGTGTGTCCATGAAATGTTAATAAACATAAGCAAAGCAGCAGAAAATACGTGGCAATGAGCACTTCTGATAGGAAATACTCTTCTAGAGAACAGTGAAGCAAGAAATGTGGAATGTTTTGAGATGGTTTTCTGAGAGTATCTTCACAGCTAAAGTGGTGAACTCAAATGCATGAAGTAGCCAGGTGTAGGGATGGTGGGAGCTACAGTGAACTGCAAAGTGTATGTTCTATCAAAAGGCTTTCAAATTCTGAGGGGAAACACAAACACTGTTATGGATCGAACAAAACACAACTTCTTGGCAGTATCTAGGCGTGACCTCTGGTTTAGAGCATTGCCCCCAGGGATATTTTTGTGTTGGTTGTTAGCAAATCTTAGGTAAAACAGGTAAATTTCAGACAGAAACAGTTCATGTGGACACACAAGAGACAAGGAAGATTGGAGAAGAGTGGCTTCCAGAGTCTCTCTGTTGTCCCTGAGGAATCTTGCCACAGGAGAGTTTGCCTGATCTAGTAAACTAGTCAGTATGATGCTAATACATAGAGAACTAAAACACATCTTGCCTAAATTATCACAAATTTCAACTTAGGTCAAAATTAGTAAGGTTTTCCTCTACACTGAAATCATTTTGGTGGCACGATAAATGTTAGAACTAAAACCTTAACAGCTGTCCAATGATGTCACATCTAAAAGGAGAACAGAGAAGAACAATTAACTAGCATGATTGCATACAGAACAATGGCTGGCTTAATTAAGACCTTCCAAAGATGCATGCTACCCACTATAGATTTTCTGAGTTTTTTTAAGAGTGTACATTTATCCCTTACACTAAGACCTCAGAATTTGGTTAAATATGACATTCATTTTTATGTCTTATCTTGCTCTCTGTCCCCTAAAAATGATTGACCATCCCATTTAATTTGAAAGGAACTTAAATTTAAAACAACTAATAAAGATTCAAAAATCTTTTCTTCTGCATTAGTATTTTTAGTTAATTTTGTATTTAAAGAACTCTACCCTATAACTTAATTTTAAAACACTAGCTATGTCATTTTTTCCAATCTTTTACAGGTGCATACGTCTATATTTAAATTTTATGTAGTTGTAAATATGTGATGGTACTTGTGTATTTTATTTACTTAAATCTACTTTTTATATAATTTCCTAAGTATCCACATAGGTCACACATTTATCAAGATAAAGGTTATAATTTGCTAATCCATCCCTTAAATTTTGTTTCCAATTTTTTAATATGATGAATAATTTGCCATAAACATCTGGAAAAAAAGACTTTTTTTTCCTCTTAGAAACATTTACTTGGGCTGCATTCCTGAAAGTGGGATTATTGATCATTGAGTACTATCATATTTACTGTTTTCATTTCCAATTTTTTCTAGGAAGGTTTTACAAGTTTGTAAAATCTTACTTGTACTTCTTTCTCTACTGCCCCAAATACTTGGTTTTTATTATTTTATTCATATTTTTTATATAACACATAAGAAGGATCATCTCCTATGGTCTTTAATGTATTTTTGTATGGCTATGATCAAGCTTATTGATTTATTGTTCATTCTTTCTTGTGTGCAAATGGTTTGTTCTTCTTCTTTGGCCAATTATTCTGTGGAAAAGAAATATTAGCTTTATTCATCTATAATTTTTCTCTTTACATTTGTATATTCATCACACTTATTTTGTATATTTCCCCAGCATAATATCTTAATTTTAAAGATTTTTCTGTTAAAAATATTTTAAAATATTTATTACAGAAGCACTTACAGAAATTCCTAACTATCAAACTCTAAACTCCCAAGAAACATTGGCCTAAGTTAGTCTTGATTCAGAGACGAAATTTTGACCAATTCCAACGTTCCTTCCAATGTGGCTTTAGCATTTTGACTTTGTGAGTTACCCAGGCAGACCAGTATTATAGATGTTGAGTAAGGTTGGGCCTGATACACAGCCAGGGTTTATGCTTTTATGAAGTTGGCAAATATAATGTTAGAAAAGGCATGTCTCTGGTAGCTGTTCATAAAGCAGATCATATGATTTATAGTACCACATAACAACCTAAATCCACACTATTATTCGAAGAATACATTAGTGGGCAATACTTTTAGAAGCCATCCCAGGAGGATGGAGGCCAAGATCTCAGCAGAAATAGAGATAAACATTCACAATAACTGATCACTGATGAGGAAAGGGCCACCTGTTCCTTTTTGCAACAATGTTAACTATCTTTCTTTTTACTGGCAACAGTAGTCATCAACCACTCCAAAGTTAAAGGGCCAAAAGCCTCATCTTCAGAAATTCTCTGTGCTTTCTGAAGCTTCATTTTTATTATGGAAAAAACACTGCATTAGGAAGTTCACTGAAGCAATACCATCACCTTTGCAATAATTTATTTCCCACTGAGCTCATCTACTCCCAAGATTCCAAACACCAACTGTACAATTTCCAAATCTATATGCCAGACCAAATCTTTCTTCTGGACTTGAGGTCCACATTTCCAAATGTGCTGGAGACTGCTGCTAGATGGCACTTATGCCCTTTCAGGCACTGAACACTCAACATATCCCACACTTACCCATATTCTTTCTTCTCTTGCCAAACCTGCTTCCTCTACTATATGCCCTGTAGTGTGGGTAATATCAACAGTTGTCCAAGCCAAAATTTTGAGGAAGAATCTGACTTGTCCCTCTCACACCTCTCAGACTAATTCAGTCTTCCGTATAATTGCCTCTTGAATCCATCTCATCTTTTGCTTCCTTACCCTCATTATTGCATTCCAAGCTTTCGGTAGCTTTTGCAATAGACTCTTGCATGTTCTTCCAACTTCCAGACTCAACTCCCTCTCATCCATCTAGCACACCATAACAGACGGCTCTTTAAAAAAAATCTACATTGATCAAGGTACCTCCCACTTTAAAATTCTTTAATATCTCTCATCCCTTACAGTATAAAATCTAAACCACTTAGTATGGCATCAACTTTATTGGATGTTTGTTACTTGCAAAATCCTAGCAGAGAGCAGATAAAGACTTGGATTGTTGATTCTACAATAGTAATGAAATATACTATATCACTCACATCCTCACATGTTCACAGCCCTGTAGTTAATAACACAGACCTTACATGGCTAAGTGGAAATAGGAATGCAGTTGAGGACTACATCCAAAGTGTCTTTGTGCTCTCACCTTAGGAATAGAGAGTTATCATCTCTAATCCAATCTCTATGTTTTGGAGTAGAAGCTTATAAAATGTTATATAAAATAATTTTTATTAACTCAATAGTGGATATGTTTATTAAAGATACTAATAAATGCATCGACTATGCCATGGTGATATATGGATTATATCCAAATCACACAACACAAAAATTACACTAACTGCAATGACAAAGCTAAATCAGTGGGTCTTTAGATGACAGTTTAAGCCCAGAAAGAATATGAAAAAAATCTTTAAAAATTGGTATCTACCATTTGCATGACATGGATGGAACTGGAGGGTATTACGCTAAGTGAAATAAGTCAATCAGAGAAAGACAATTATCATATAGTTTCACTCATATGTGGAATATAAGGAATAGCACGGAGAACAATAGGGGAAGGGAGGGAAAACTGAATGGGAAGAAATCAGAGAGGGAGACAAACCATGAGAGACTCTTGACTCCAGGAAACAAACTCAGGGTTGTGGAAAGGGAGGTGGGTGGGGGGACGGGGTAACTGGGTGATGGTATTAAGGAGGGCATGTGTTGTGATGAGCACTGGGTGTTAT
>NC_138373.1:77428074-77506761 GCF_054177405.1 Leptonychotes weddellii
AAAAAAAAATTAATGCTGTACTACTATGTGTTGGCTAATTGAACTTAAATTAAAAAATTTTTTTGAAAAATTAGTTGAGTGTTTTGTCAACTTCTTTGGACTTAAATATCAGTCCTCCAAAATGTATTGCCACTTACACATACACAGTTTTTCTTTTAAGATATTGTTAACTTCTGAAAATCAAAGCTGCCTTTACGTAACCTCATCAAATTTTATTCTAAGATCATTTCCAAGACTTAACTTCTGCCCCACTTAAATAATTTTCCATTTTCATATTTATTTTCTTAAATAAAACATATGCAAAGAGCTATCCCATTCCAGGACCAGAATATGATAAAATTCTCCTTGTGCTTAAAATAAAAATTTGTGTTTTGGATATTCAGAGGCATCTTTCAGATGATTTGTCTCTGAATATGCCACAGAAAGACACGTAATGGAGGCTTATTCTATATTTTCTAGGGTTTTCTTTATTCTTGCCATTTTGTCTTACTTTCTTGGGCTCACTTTAACAAGGCAGGTGGCACACAGGAAGGATCTGAAAGAGATAAAAATTCAGGAAAAGCTGGCTGATCCTACCAGTGATGTTTCCTCAGCTCACTCACCCTCTGGATTCTCCTGTCCCTGTTATCTTTGAGGATGGTTTCCCTGTTTACGTTGCAGAAGGAGCCCTCTTCTGCCCTCTTCATTCTATCACAGAGGCTTGCTCTCCCCCTTCAAGGAGTCATGTGTCCTGAGGATTCTAAGAATTTGCAGCAAACTCTTTCCACAATATTTTCTCTAAATTTCAACTCTTCTTTTACTCTCCAATTGATGACTTGAGGCTCAATTTTTTATAAAGATGTAATTTTAAATTGTATCCAGAGCTGAAGCTATCTTTGAGGCTCAAGGTCATATTTTCATTAAAAAGGATGTAAATGTGCACTTAGAGTGTTAGAACTATCCCTTGATCCTGAACATTACTCTCTGTTATTGAGAGAGTTTTCAAATTTTTTGTCTCAGGTCTGAGGATATTATCTTTATTATTTTCCTGGTAATTCTTACTCACTACATACAGGTGATGTGAAGAATAACTAATAAAGGATGTTATAAAGTCTTCTATAAACATTGCACATTCTACATACACTTCATAATTTTAGTGTCAATAATTCCTGAATGAAATTTTATAGGGAGAAATGGAACCCACACGCTTTAGCGCCATCACACAAATTTTGAAAGCCAATGGTAACTTCATTATAACCAAGCCCAACAGAAATATTAATTCACACAATAAATTTTATAAATCTACTCATCATAACATTCCTTTTTTTAAATTTCTACATTTAATAAGTAAATGTTGATCTCATTAATTTTAAAAAGACAGAATGAAAAAACATAAGTGACAAAAATAAAACAGCAAAAAGGAAAGCTCTGGGGTTATAAATGAAATTACAACATTTCAACAGGGCCACAATTTAGGAGCCTTCCTTATGTTCCATTATTAAGGTCATGTTTAAAAAACAAACAAAAAATCATTTTTAATCATGGAACAGCATATGCAACTTTTCTAAACCAGTTGATAGAAAATCTGCTTCTGGCACTATCTTGGTTAATGGCTTGGGGAAAGCCGTTTGGCCTACTTGTACTTTCAGGATGTTTTCAAAAGAAGAATGAGAGCCACTGGATCTTTTTCGTTCTAGAAAAGTGGGGTGCCGGCAAAATTTTTTCTTTCACTCTCGTGTGCTATCTTCTGAGCCCCAAAGTTATTCAGAATTCAGAGAAGGAAAAGAAGACAAAGAGGAGACTTTTTTCACATCAGCTCAAAGGTCTTCCTCCCTTTGTGAACTAACTTCATTTTCATTCACACTTCTAAGTCCTCTCATACACTTTTCTCTTTTCCTTCTACCTTCAAAAAAGTTCCGGATGTAAGAATACCATACAGTG
Organism: Leptonychotes weddellii; assembly: GCF_054177405.1. Lineage (NCBI taxonomy): Eukaryota > Metazoa > Chordata > Mammalia > Carnivora > Phocidae > Leptonychotes > Leptonychotes weddellii. The sequence continues at coordinate 77,429,995 of NC_138373.1, forward strand.
ACCAAGAGAGACAGCTGAAAGACAGGAGCCAACAAACCCATGTTTGTGTTCGTTGTTTTATCTAGCTCACTAGAAACAATAGGTACTGCTGTGTTCCTTGCTCCGCTGAGAGAAGCCTGACAACAGTTACCAAACAGTTCCAACGTGGAGCTGGGAGTTTCGGATTCCCTCCCAACGGCTAGACATGCCTCACTAGCCCATTATCTCTCTTGGCATTCCTAACCGGAGACCTAAGTAGATTGAACCGGCTCGGTCAGTTCCAGATAAGAGATGAGTTGCTTTCAACCAATTGAATGGCTCCCCAATTCTTTTTTTTTTTTAAGATTTTATTTATTTATTTGACAGAGAGAAAGTGAGAGAGCACAAGCAGGGGGAGCGGCAGAGGGAGAAGCAGGTTCCCCGCTGAGTAGGGAGCCCGATGTAGGGCTCGATCCCAGGACCTCAGGATCATGACCTGAGCCGAAGGCAGATGCTTAACCAACTGAGCCACCCAGGTGCCCCTAGTTCCCCAATTCTTGTGTTTCAGGCTAATGCTCCCAGGCATTCATCCTACCTAGAAAACATGCCTCTGGATTGCTTCCTCTCTATTCCTTAGAGAAATGGAATCAATAACAATTTTTAGAAGAATGCAGGTTAAAAACACATAAAACTCAGTATGAGCTTGTCTAAAGTAGTTTTTCCTAATATCTTATGTCTCCTTTTAGCAGAAGAAATAAAGATTTTTATTATATTTAATCCAGAAAACTGTAAGGCAGGCTAGATTTTGTTTCTCTCTGATTTATTTCTCTATGTCTTGCTTATAATGGACAGGTCACATTAGGTTTTGGGAAGACAAAGGAAACATAGAAAAGGGTAAATCAGGCAAATTCCTTGAAATAATTGATTGTTCTAAGTAATGTTTACCCACCCCCTCCAAAAAAACCCCACACCTATTCATTATGGTTGAATATAAATAAAATTCTGACCTATAAATAAACATTTTACAATGTTTATTGGACCTTTTTCTTTTAGCTGAAAAAGCACCACTCTTGCTCAGTAGCATGGGTTTAAAAATGTTATGATTTAAGAAATTGGGGCATTCAATGGGTTGTTATCATGCCCCAGTATGTGTAAGTTACTCCTGAGCCATTAAATAGATGCTCACGGGGAGGAACCCCATCAGCAATGGCAGCAATCACAGCAAGCTACTAGTTTAGAGTGGAAAGTACAAAAGTGGGGGCAGCAGAGAGGTCGTTTTCATTCTAATATCATTTCATAAGAGTAGAAGGGAAGCTTTAGTAGCTTTATGGTACCAAATATGTTTTAATGATCTTCTTGAACCAAGAAAAAGCTTGAAGAATATTCAAATGAGATGGGAAGGCTAAGTTTATTTCAATCATAAGGAGTTTGAGAATAAGGTATTTGGTGGTCACAGGAAGTAGATTTGAACATGGAGTTCCCCATGCCTAATGTATATATCAACTTCTCATCCTCTTTTTAGGGAGATGAGTGAATGCATTGGTGCTCTTACAGCTGTTTGTTAAACACGTGTTCTTACATCACCTCTTAGATATGTATCCCTTCTTTTTCGCAAGGTCTCTATACAGGCCGTATGAGGACAACATACCGTGGTCAGCAGAATCTGGGTTGATCCAGAAGTGTGAAAACACACAATTGTTCCTCCCTCTCTTGCTCTTCCTCCACTCCTCAGTCCTGCAGAGACATCTCAGTCTTCTGGCAGGCATGAGTAAAGGAAGGGCAATGTCTTTCCCTCCTTCCCAATTGGGACCTGGGATCCAGGATATGTGGCCAATGTGATATTAAGTTATTTCTCTTCGGGCCACTCTGCCCTTATTACATATGCACAGAGAAAAATTCATATGTATAAGTCACAGACTAATTCTTGGCAATTCCCACCAGTATAGCTGATCCTTCTTTCCACTTTCTGGTATGCAGTAATTGTGCAGAGCTGGAATTGCAGCCTGTTCATTTCAACACAGATTTGAGGGGACCTTATCATTTGGCATATATCCCCATTTTTGAGTAAATACTACTGTAACTAAAATCTTTCCGGAGAGTAAAGTATTCCTAATGTTAAAACTACTCAAAGATATAAAATCACAGAAGTACATTTGTATAATGAAAAATGTACTTATGCAATAACTGGAATGTAATCTTACAGGATAATAGGTGCTTCACTCTGGCTCACTTATCAGTGAATGCCACAGCCTGTAACACTGTTGAAGCCAGGGGTGACTTTCCATTTCAGAAAAAATGCCAAGATTTTAAGAACTTTTACGTTTGCAGTTTTCTGAAGTGCAAAGCAACCAGATCCCCTTGTTCTGTTCAAAAAACTGTTAAGTGTTTTTAAATTCTTCAAATGACACCTGGCACACAAAATGGTGTTACTATTGCTGGGATCATTTGAATATTTGGATAAATAAGAGTATCTCCTAAAAAACCCCGGGGAAGAATAATCTTCCTACCCTATTGAAACTTTCAGTGCTATTTCTTGAAGTAAGGAACCCCATTTTTGTACCCTTAAAGCCTGCCATGAATTTGAATTTCTAAATGGAATTATTTCACTATTTGGGAAATAGAAGGAAGACAAATGAAAAGGATTAGATAACTTTTGAACAGTGAATAGGCTAAGACATAGCTTATTAACAATATTCAAGGGCATAAATGTTTAAGAAAGATGAAGACAGGCTTAACTTCATTCCACTCAGGACAGGGTAGGAGAAAACGGACTTAAAACTGCACCAGAAGAATGTGTTGTGTACGCATAAATATTTACATGTACACACAAATATTGGACATGCACATATATACACATAAATACAAGCAGAGTCTTCATAAAGCCCTTGTGTATACTCTTTTTTCTTTCTCTTGTGCATCGTAAAGTCTAATAACTTACTTTGGGGTTATAATATAAATATCCTATGCAGAAGTTCAGAAGTGAATTTATTAAACTGTAGGACAACCATATTATGCAGTTATTACAATATATGCTAATTGCAGTTCCTATGACACTTAACACAAATGGCTGCCCTAAACAAAAAGATAATGGATAACCTTGGCTATAGAACTAAAGTCCACATCACTCTTTAGAGGAAAATTTCTTTTGACTTTATATGATACATAGACATTGCTCCTGTCATATCTACAATGCAAGTTATTAAACTTTAAAAAGCTGTATGAAGACATTGTGAAGTAACTTTGCATATAAAAAAATTCTCATACAAAGGTTGAATATAAAAACAAGTAAAAGTTTGTCAACTTCTTAGAGTCCCAAGTAAATATTTTGAAGTTTTATAATTTCAATCTTTTTTGAGTAACCATATTATTTCCTAAAATTATTCATGGCATGATACGTTCTCTTATATCTTCTCATGTATAATTCTTCCTCAACTTTCTTTGAAGACTCTTCCTTTCCACCATGTCCTTTAGATATTGAGTCTTAAAAGATAAGTAGGTGCCCTCCTACATGCATGAAGGTGGAGAAACACAGTAGGGAGAAAAGAGCATTTGAAAGAGATGGAAGAACCCAATCAAAAGTACACAGATAGGAAGACTCCACCAAAAAATTGCTGAAACTGATACAGGAATTTATCAATGTCACAGGACATAAAATCAACACACAGAATCTGTTGCATTTTGGTACACTAACAATGAAGCAGCAGAAAGAGAAATCAAGGAATCGATCCCATTTACAATTGCACCAATAACCATAAGATACCTAGGAATAAACCTAACCAAAGAGGTAAAAGATCTGTACTCCAAAAACCATAGAACACCTGTAAAAGAAATTGAGGAAGACACAAAGAAATGGAAAAATATTCCATGCTCATGGATTGGATGAACAAGTATTGTTAAAATGTCCATGTTACCCAAAGCAATCTACACATTCAATGCATTCCTTATCAAAATACCATCAACATTTTTCAGAGAGCTGGAACAAACGATCCTAAAATTTATGGAACCAGAAAAGACCCAAGTAGCCAAAGTAATGTTGAAAAAGAAAAGCAAAGCTGGTGGCATCACAATTCCGGACTCCAAGCTCTTAATAGAAAGCTGTAATCATCAAGACAGTATGGTACTGGCACAAAAACAGACACATAGATCAATGGAACAGAATAGAGAGAAATGGACCCTCAACTCTATGGTCAACTAATTTTTGACAAAGCAGGAAAGAATAACCACTGGAAAAAAGACAGTCTCTTCAACAAATTGTGTTGGGAAAATTGGATGACCACATGCAGAGTAACACTGGACCATGCTCTTTCACCATACACAAAGATAAACTCAAAATGGATGAAAGACCTAAAAGTGGGACAGGAATCCATCAAAATCCTAGAGGAGAACACAGGCAACAATCTCTCTGACCTCGGTCACAGCAACTTCTTACTGGACACGTCTCCAAGGGCAAGGGAAACAAAAGCAAAAATGAACTATTGGGACTTCATCAGGATAAAAAGCTTTTGCACAGTAAAGGAAACAATCAACAAAACTAAAAGGCAAGGAAGAAGATATTTGCAAATGACTTATCAAATAAAGAGCTAGTATCCAAAATCCATAAAGAACTTATCAAACTCAACATCCCCAAATCAAAAAGCCAGTCAAGAAATGGGCAAAAGACATGAACAGACATTTCTCCAAAGAAGACATACAAATGGCTGACCTGAAAAAATGCTCAACATCACTCGGCATCAAGGAAACACAAATCAAAACCACAATAAAATCCACCTCATACTTGTCAGAATGGCTAAAATTAACAAGTCAGGAAACAACAGATGTTGGCAAGCATGCGGAGAAAGGGGAGCCCTCTTACACTGTTGGTGGGAATGCAAACTGGTGCAGCCACTCTGGAAAACAGTATGGAGGTTCCTCAAAAAGTTAAAAATAGAACTACCCTATCACCCAGCAAATGCACTACTAGGCATTTATCCAAAGGATACAAAACTAGTGATTCAAAGGGGCACATGCACCCAATGTTTATAGCAACAATGTTGACAATAGCCAAAATATGGAAAGAGCCCAGATGTCCATCAACAGATGAATGAATAAAGAAAATGTGGTATATATATATATATATATATATAATGGAATATTACTCAGTCATCAAAAAGAATGAACTCTTGCCATTTGCAATGACATGGATGGAACTAGAGGGCATTATGCTAAGTGAAATAGTCAGAGAAAGAAAATACCATTATGATTTCATTCATGTGGAATTTAAAAAAAAACAGATGAACATAGAGGAAGGGAAGAAAAAATACAATAAGATAAAAACAGAGAGGGAGGCAAAGCATAAGAGACTCTTAACTATAGGGAACAAACTGAGGGTTGCTGGAGGGGAGGTAGACGGGGAGATGAGGTTATTGGGTGATGGGCATTAATAGGGGCACTTGATGTAATGAACATCGGGTGTTATATGCAACTGATAAATCACTAAATTCTACCCTTGAAACTAATAATACACTATATGTTAACTAAATTGAATTTAAATTTTAAAAAAGTACAGAGGTAGAGAGCAGCATAACACATTTAAGAAAATGCAAGTACTTGGGTGTGGCTGGAGTTTTGATGCTTGTTTGGTGGGGGTCAGATAGTAAAGATGAGGACATGCTATGGAGGCCTTATTTACCACACTCTGAGGTTTAGAGTTTTTTTCTCTCAGCAATGGGTTTTAAGCAGAGCATTTGGGTCATCAGATTTGGGATTTAGAAAAATCATTCTTGTAATGGTGTGGAGGATTCACTGAAGGGTAAACATGACGCTAGGCAGAAAGGACCATTTGGGACTGACTTACAGCAGTAGTGGAGGGAATGGAAAAGGAGGTTGTCTGAAAGAAACTGAGAGGAAAGAATTTATAGGATTTTAGTATTAATTGGGAAGTTAAGTGAGAGAGTAGAAACTAGGATGACTCTGAGGATTTTGAATTCAGAGATCATGTATTTGATAATACCACACATTGAGGCGGGGACTAGAACAGAAGCAAAAATAGAGGAGGTAAAGAAAGCATGGGAGGGAGAAATTAGTTCTGTTTTGATATTTTAGATTTGAGGTGTTTGTGGGATGCTTATCAAGTTGAAGCTCAAAGAAAAGATAGATTTTAGGAAACCACCTAGAAAATCCGATGTTAGTGAAACCAAAACAGTAATGCTGCACTTCAAAGCTGAAGTCCTTGACAACACTCTTGTGAGAAAGGGAGTGCTTCTTTTTTAATCCTCTTAGGGCTCGAGACCAAGGGGCTCTAAAGCATTATGGACTTTACTATTATACCTCTTTTACATCACATACATAGCCATTTTCTCTCAGAATACACCCACCTTTTAAAGAACCTGGATGTCACAGTTAATGTGTCAATCTGGCTAGGCTATACTACCCAGTTATTCAATTAAACACTAATCTAGGTATTGCTGTCCAGTTATTTTATACATGTAGTTAACATCTACAATTAGTTGACTTTAAGTAAAGGAGATTATCCCCAGTAATCTGGGCGTGGGGTGATTATTCAATCAGTTGAAAGACCTTGAGAGCAAAGCTAAACCCCCAACTTAATGGTGGAAAACAAGATGCTTCCCCTTAATATAAACAACAAGACAGGATTTCTGATCTCCTTGTGCATATTCAACATATTAGTTCAAATTCTAGCTATCGTAATTAGGCAAGAAAAATAAATAAATGGTATCCAAATTGGAAAGGAAGAAACAAAACTATGTCTATCTGCAGGTGACATGTATTATATGTAGAAAAATCCTAAAGAATCCACTAAAAAATTATTAGAACTAATAAATGAGTTCAGGGAGGTTGTAGGATTCAAGGTCAATATACAAAAATAAATTTTATTTCTGTACACTTGCAATGAGCAATACAACATAAAATTAAGAAAATAATTCCACTCATAATGGCATCAAAAAGAATAAAATACTAGAAATAACCTTAACAAAAGAATTCTAAAACATCTGAAAACTACAACACATTGTGAAGAAAAATTAAAGATCTAAATAAATGGAAAAACATCCCACGTTTGTGGATTGGAAGATTTAACATTGTTAAATTGGGAGTATTCCCCAAATTGAAATGCAGATTCAATGCAATCTTTATCAAAATCCCAGCTGATTCTAAAACTGATATGTAATTGCAAGGGATTCTAATTAGCAAAACCGGTCTTTTTTTTTTTTTTTTATGTTATGTTAGTGACCATACAATACATCACTAGTTTCTGATGTGGTGATCCACGATCCATTGTTTAGAAAAACCAATCTTAAAAAAGAAGAATAAAAGAGAACTCACATGTCTCAATTTCAAAATGTATTTACAAAGCAGGGGTATTCAAGATTGTATGGACAAAAATAAACATACATATAAATGGAAGAGAAATGGAATAGGAGTGAGAGTTCAGCAATAAACTCATATAGCTGTGATCAACTGATTTTTGACAAAGATGCCAAAACCATTCAATAGAAAAGGATAGTTTTCTCAACAAATGGTGGTGGATCAACCGGATAGTCACATGCAAAAGAACATAAGTTGGTGCCTCATCTCACACAATATACAAAAATTAACTCAAAATGAATCAAAGACCTAAATATAAGGACAAAAACATTTTCTTAGAAGAAAATGTAGGGGAAAATTTTCATGACCTTGCATTTACCAAAGAATTCTTAGATATGACACCCAAAGCACAGGCAACAAAAGAAAAAATAAATTAGACTTCATCAAAATTAAAAACTTTTGTGCTTCAAAGAACACTATCAACAAAGAGAAAAGATTGCCCACATAATGGGAGAAAATATTTGCAAATTATATATCTTATAAGATACCTTATATAATATATAAAGAGCCCTTACAACTCAATAATAAGACAAATAACCCAATAAAAAAATCAGCAAAGTATCCAAATAGTTATTCCTCCAAAGAAGGTATATTGTAGCCACTAAGTACATGGAAACATATGAAACATCATTAGTAAATTCAAATCATTATGAGATACCATTTCACACCCACTAAAATGGCTAGGAAAAAAAAAGTCAGATAACCAACAAATGGTGAGAGTGTGGGAAAATGGAACAATCAAAAATGCTGGTGAGAACGTAAAATGGTTCAGCCATTTTGGAATACGGTCTTGCAGTTCTTCAAATGATTAAACATGAGTTTTTATATGATCCAGCAATTCTGCTCCTAGGTGTATACCCAAGAGAAATAAAAACATATATCCACGCAGAAAATTATACACAAATGTTTATAGCAATATGATTCATAATAGCCAAAAGGTGGAAACAACCCAAATATCCATCAATGGATGACTGGATAATTCATTTTATAATCCATTCAGTAGAATATTACTCAGCTATGAAAAGGAGTGAACTATTTATACATGCTACAACAAAGATGAACCTTAAAAATATTGTGCTAAGTGAAAGAACCCAGCTACAAGACCACATACTATCTGATTCCAATTATATAAAAGTCCAAAATAGATAAATTTGTAGAGATAGAAAGCAGATTAGTGGGTCTTTAGGGCTGTGGGGGTGGAGGGAGTAGATGTAGGGAAGGAGGAATAGGAAAGAATATGGAGTTTCTTTCTGAGGTGATAAAAATATTCTAAAATTGACTGGTGATAATTGCATATATCTGTGAATACACTAAAAACCATTGAATTATACACTTTAAGTGGGTGAATTATACCTCAATAAAGCTGTTTCTTTAAAAAAGAGCAAAACTGATATTTCCCTGAGAAAGAAGAAAATCTGCCTGTGGACAGCAACTTCAGGTCCTGACATGTCAGAGAGTTTCCAGCCTGCTGACATGTCCTACAGATTTTGGACTAGCCAGCCCACACAATCACATAAGCCAATTCATTGAGATAGATGGATTAGTAGATAGAAAGAATGAGATTTCTATATTTCCTTCATTTCTCTTTCCCTAGTAGAACACTGATTAATACAGATTTTGACATTCAGAAATGGGGTGCTGCTGTAAAAAAATACCTAAAAATATGGCAGTGGCTTTGGAATTGGGTTATAGGTAGAGGCTGAAATCATTTTGAGGTGCTTGACAGAAAAATCCTAGATTGCTTTGCAGAGCTGACTGGTGGAAATATGGACGTTAAAGGTACTTCTGGTGAGATCTCAGAAGGAAATGAGGAATGTGTTACTGGACACAGGAGGAAAGGCAAACCTTGTTAAAAAGCAGCAGAACTTGGATGAACTGTGTTCTACTTTGGAAAAGCAGAACTTGTAAGAGATGAACCTGAATATTTAGATGAGGACATTTCCAAAGTATTGAAGGTGCTGCCTGATTTTTCCTTGCTGCTTAAAGTAAAATGCAAAAGGAAGGAGATAAATTAAGGAAGTAGTACTGTTAAGCAAAAAGGAACCAGCACTTCATGATTTGAGAGGTTCTCAGTCTATCCATATTGCAAAGGATGCTAAAATTAGGAAATTCACTGTTGAGAAAACCTGCTCTGTAGAAAAAGCCAAGAGTGTAGCTGGACAACATTTTGCTAAAGAGATTAGGTGTGTGACTCATTTTCCAATCAACCATCTCAACAGAAGCCAAGAATAGAGATGAGGTCATTTAGGAAGTATCTGTGGAGAACCCTCTTGTCCAGTGATATGGATCCCCCTTGGGATACACAGGAGGCCCATAAGGTTTTGATGATATTGTATCAGCACAAACATTGCCAGTGTGGACTGACAGGGACAGAGACTGGACAACATGAAAGAAGGTTGTCACTCCTAGAATTCTGTAGGCAGGAAGTGGATTTCTAGAGCTACCCAGCTGCAAATATGTGCTAACCTTCAAGAAAAAGTTAGAATGCCTCAGGGTGGGATTGCCATGGACCCAGAGGCCAAGGACAATGGAGCCGCCACTGAGGACTCAGGGGATAATGGAGCCACAGGCACAAAGAAAGGAACCTCAAGCCACAGAGGATTATTCTCAAGGCTTGAAACCTAATGGAATCGGCCCTGTCAGATTCCAAGCTTGCTTAGTACCAGCGACCCCTTCATTTCTTTTAATTTCCCCTTTTGTAATGCAGATGCCCATACTGTACCTGTCCACTATTGTATTTTGGAAACAAAGAACTTGTGCTCTATGTTCACAGGTTCACAGATGGAGGGGAATTCTGTCCCAAGATAGGTGATACCCAGAGTCTCATCCATACCTGATTTAGATGATCAGATTTGGGGCTTGTTGAGCTGGTGATATTTACATGAGATTTTAGACTAAGTGTTGGTGCTGTGATGGACTGAGACTTGGGGCAACGTTGGGATGGGGTGACTGTATTTTGCATGTGCAATGGGCATAAATTTTGGGGAGCCAGAGGGTGGACTCCAGAGGGATGAATAGCGGCCACCCAAGAGGTATGACCACCCAGAACCTATATATGTGACCTTATTTGGAAAAAGGGTCTTTGTGATGTACTGAAGTAAAGATCTTGAGACAATCATCCTGGATTAGAATGGGCCTTAAATCCAATGACTAGTTCTTACAAGAGAAGAGAAAGGGACACAAACACAGAGAGGTGAAAACAAAGGCATAGATTGGAGTGTACTGCCATGGAATTCCAGGAGCCACCAAAGCCAGGGGGAACAAGAGAGGCTTCTTTCCTAGGGCCTTCAGACAGAGGATGGCCCTGCCAACACACTGTTCAGAATCTTGGCCTCCAGAGCTTCATGAGGCTAAATTTCTGTTTTGTTACCAAGTTTGTGGTATTTTGTTACAGCAGCCCCAGGAAATAAATACACTGGGCAAGGGTGAATTCTGTTGCCAGTCCATGCTTGCAAAACCATCATTCCTCTCTAATAACTTATGTCTAGAGACTGAGCCCAATTCTCTGCCACAGGCTTACCTCTACATGCGGAAACTGTATTCTCAAGTGTCCCACTGTCCTGTCCTGCCACCAGCTTCAGCTAAAGCCACATCCATTCAACAGGCAGATTTTATATCTTGGAGCCTTAGTTGGAAAGTGGAGCAGTCAGGGGACCAGCTGATTTTCTCCTAAGAGAATCCTCCACTCCATAAATTTGTGAATATAGAAGAGAGCTATTGGGTAGAAGGTACCAGTTTCGGATGCCAGAGTACCCAAATCTAAATAAATGGATGCTACTCAACCCATTACAACATCTGAATCCCAAAATGTCCTGTGAAATGATTATGAGGGTTTTTCATTTTAATTGTATTTTAATTTATCTTTGACATATGATTATGAAAATTATTATCATCATAATAGTTTTTAATAAATAAATAGACTAAAATATACTAAGCACTGAGGTAAGTACAAAAAAATTATTTGAATAAGGTCTGAGGATCTAATGTATAACATGGTGACTATAGATAAAAATGTATACTTAAAATTTCTAAGACAGTAAAACTTAAATGTTCTCACTAAAAAAAAAAAAGTAACTGTGAGGTGATGAATGTGTTAACTCATTGGGAGGAGTCCTTTCACAATGGATACATATATCAAATCATCACATTGTTCACTTTAAATATCTTACAATTTTGTCAATGATACCTCAATAAAGTGGAGAAAAATTCTTAGTTAAGATCTATAGAACAGAAAGATGGAGGTTTTAGTAGTTTATTATTATTATTTTTTTAAGATTTTATTTATTTATCTGACAGAGACACAGCGAGAGAGGGAACACAAGCAGGGGGAGTGGGAGAGGGAGAAGCAGGCTTCCTGCTGAGCAGGGAGCCTGATGCAGGGCTCCATCCCAGGACCCTGGGATCATGACCTGAGCTGAAGGCAGACGCTTAACGATTGAGCCACCCAGGCGCCCCAGAGGTTTTAGTAGTTTAAAAGATACCTTCTATTCTATTGTACTGTTTGAATTTCTTATTATATGGAAGCATTACTTTTTAACAAATAAATAGTCCTCCCTTAGAGGCAGAAGAATTAGAACAATTGACATATGGCAATGTGGGATCCATCTTGTGGCTCAGAAGCGGGATTTATTTAGCATTGTTTTTAACAAAATCCCCAGGGGACACAGCATGGGAAACAGAACAGTCCTCTCTGACTTCAATTTCAGAAGTTTAGTATTTAGACCAGCTTCCCTTCAGAGCCGTTTATGACTATGTGATTCATAAACATAAACATTTATCTTTAACTAATATTGGAAGTGCATCAGATACAGTGGATTCTATAAGAGCTGCCCTATTGAGATGTTGTTTCATAATGGCAACCATTCCTGAATCAGGTGCTTTATTCTTCTGATATCAGGGACATTTCATCTTTCTCTGTGCTTAGCAGATGGATACTTTAGGAATCACACTCCACTGTGCATTCCAGAAAAAACGAAGAGAGTCTTAATATAGAAATAAATTATTTCTCCCTTAAATCTAAAAGAAGGTGTATATAGGCAGACCAGAGCCACCATGGTGACTTTTCAAAGTCTTTAGAGGCCCAGGTTCACTGTATCTTTCTTCCAACCCTCCCATCGCATAGCTTCCATTCTCAAGACTTACTCACAATCTGGCTGATAAATTCTAGCTATCAGATGCCCATGAAGAAAGGAGTAAAGAAAGAATGCTCATCCCCTCACTCCTAAGGAGTGTTCCTAAAAGTCTTCCTCCATTTATATCTCATTAGCCACATCGATGGTGCAAGGGAGGCTAGGATATAAAGCTTTCAGTTGGGCCCATTGCAAGGATTTGGTTACTAAGGAATAAGAGGATAATCCACTTGCAGAAGCAATTATTAGCCTGTGATACAGCAGAGTTTTATCTTTGAGCCTTAGTTGGAAAGTGGAGCGGAGTTTCAGCATACACCATACGTCAATTTCTGAAACTCAGACTTAGGAGTTACAGTGATCGTGCAAAATATACCTCTCACTATGACACTTACCACTTCTGTTCTATTCATTATCTTGCTTCTGCTGCCACAGTCCAGAAAAAGAAAAGAAATTCTTCCACTATCAAAATTGTAAACAATACATTACCAGTGTTTTTATCTTTTCATGTGCTTATTAGCCATTTGCATGTCATTAGTGAAATGCCTATTCAAATCTTCTGTCCATTACAAATTAATTTTATATTTTAAACTTCTGGTTTTTAAATAAAGATAAATTTAATAAAGTAAAAAGAAATTGTAGGTCCAGTTAAAAAAAAAGAAAAAGTCCATTGTCCCAGGTGCTGTATTTTTTATTTAAATTAATTTATCTTTGACATATGATTATGAAAATTATCATCATAATAATTTTAATAAATAAATAGACTAAAGCCCAATAAATTATATGTTAATTAATTAGTTTTAATTTACCATTTTTCTAAACATTTTTTATATTTATATTTTATTAGTTTCAGAGGTACAGGCCTATGATCCATCATATTTATATAATACCCAGTGCTCATTACATCACATGCCCTCCTTAATGTCCATCACCCAATTACCCCATCCCTCCACTCCTCCCCTCCAGCAATCCTGTTTGTTTCCTATGATTGAGTCTCCTATGGTTTGTCTCCCTCTCTGGTTTCGTCTTGTTTTATTTTTCCGCTTTTCCCCTATGATCCTCTGTTTTGTTTCTTATATTCCACATATTAGTGAGATCATATGATAATTGCCTTTCTCTGATTGACTTAATTCGCTTAGTTCTTCTGTCCATTTTTTAATCGGGTTGTTTGTCTTTTTATTATTGAGTTGTAAGAGCTATATGTTCTGAATATGTCTTTTATCAGATATGTGATTTACAAATATTTTCTCCTAGTCTGTGGTTTGTCTTTTCATTTTCTTGATGGTGTCTTTTGAAGAGTAAAATATTTTAATTTTGATAAAGTCCAATTTATCTGTTTTGTCATTTACAGATTGTTTTCACATCAGATCTAAAAGTGTTGCCTCGGGCGCCTGGGTGGCTCTCAGTGGTTGAGCGTCTGCCTTCGGCTCAGGTCCTGATCCCGGGATGCCGGGATCGATCCCCGCGTCGGGCTCCCTGCTCGGCGGGAAGTCTGCTTCTCCCCCCTCCCTCTGCTGCTCCCCGCCGCTGGTGCACTTGTGCTGTCTCAAGTAAATAAATAAAAATCTTTAAAAATAAATAAATAAATAAAATAAAAAAGTGTTCCCTAACCTAAGGTTACAAAAATTTTCTCTTATTCTCTTCCAGAAGTATTATAGTTCTCACTCTTATTCTAGGTCTTTGATCCATTTTGAATTAAGTTTTTTGTATGCAGTATAAAGTAAGGATCTAAGTTCATTTAAGAATTTTTTGCATACGGATATCCAATTGTCTCAGCACAACTTGTTAAAAGAGTATTATTTCCCTGATTGAAGTGTGCTTGCATCTTTTTTGAAAATCAATTCCCCATAAATCTTAGAAATTATTTATAAACTATATTCTGTTCCATTGACCTATATGTTTATTCTAATACCACACTGATGACTATAGCCTTAGTAAGTTTGAAATCAGACAGTGTCAATCCCCCAACTTTATTTTATTTTTCATATTTATTTTGCTAATCAGATTCTTTGCATTTCTATATAAACTGTAGGATCAACTTGTCAAATTCTATTAGAAAAAAGCCTGCTGGAATTTTGATAGGGCTTATATTAAGTCTATAGATAATTTGGGGGAGAACTGCCATCTTAAGAAGTCTTATAATCCATGAACACAATTTATCTCTCCATGAATTTAGATTTTCTGTAATTTCTCTCAGCAATGTTTTATTCTATTTTAGTATATAGCTCCTGCACTTCTTTTGTTATGTCTATTCCTAAGAATTTTTTTTCTTTTTAACATTTTTTGACTTGAATTCCTTTCTTAAATTTATTCTTAGATGGCTCATTGCTAACGTAAAGAAATAAAATTGATTTTGATTTTTTTTTAAGATTTTATTTATTTGAGAGAGAGAGAGTGCAAGTGAGAGAGCATGAGCAGGGGGAGAAGCAGACTCTGGGCTGAGCAGAGAGCCTGATGCGGGGCTCAAACCTAGGACCCTGGGATTATGACCTGAGCCGAAGGCAGATGCTTAACGGACTAAGCCACCCAGGCGCCCCTAAAATTGATTTTTATATATCGATTTTATATCTTGCAGCCTTCTTAAACTCATTTATTAGTTCTAACATACACATACATATAATTTTAGGCTGTTGTACATACAAAAGCATAAGGCCTTTAATTTATTTTCTTTGCTTTTTCACACTGGCTAAAACATTCAGTAAAACATTGCATAGAGTTGTGAAAATGGGTATTCTTGCCCTATTCCCAATCTCAGTGGGAAAGACTGTAGTTATTCACAATTAAGTATAATGTTAGCTGTAGATTTTTCATACATGCCCTTTATCAGGTAGAGGAAGTTCCTTTCTATTCATAATTTATTGAGAATTTTTATCTTAAATGGGTATTGATTTTATCAAAAGCTTTATCTGTGACTATTTAAAAAATTATGCAACTTTTGTCCTTAATTCTATTAATACGGTATATTATATTCATTGATTTTCAGATGTAAAATCATTCTTGCATTCCAGGGATGAATCTTATTTGATTGTGGTATATAATCTTTATATATGTTGCTGATTTCAATTTGCTAATATTTTGTTAAGGATTTTTGCATTTATGTCATTAGAAATAATTGCTTTATAGTTTTCTTGTGCTATCTTTATCTGGCTTTGGTTTTACACTAATACTGGCCTTATAGGACAAATTGGGAGGTTTTCCCTCCTCCTTTTTTTCCTAAAAACATGTGTAAAGGATTGGTATTATGTCTTCCCTAAATACTTAATAAAATCTAATAGTGATGTCACCTGGGCATAGGAAGATTCTTAGTAATTCAATGTCTTATGCATTTCAGGTCTATTCAGATTTCATTTTTTCTTGAGATGGTTTTGGTAATTCGTATCTTTCCAAGATATTAACCATCTCATCTTAAGTTGTCCAATTTGTTTGCATAAAGTGGTTCATAATATTCCCTTTTAATACTTTTAATTTCTGTAAAGTTTGTGCTGATATTCTCACTTTCATTCCTAATTTTGTTAATTTGTCTTTTCTCATTTTTTCTCTTTGTTACTCTAGCTAAAGTTTTATTAATTTTTGTTGGTCATTTAAGTGAACCAACTTTTGTTTTCACAAATTTTTCTCTACTGTTTTTCTAATTTTTATTTCACTTGTTTCTTCTCTGGTCTTTATTATTTCTTTCCTTTCTTTTACTTAAGGTTTGATATGCTCATTTTTATGTAGCTTCTTGCAATGGCAGCTTAAGTTGTTGATATATCTTTTTCTTTTCTAATATAATAACTTAAAGTTTTAAGTACCCCTCTCTGCAATCTGTTAACTATATCTCATAAATTTTTATATGTTAGGTTTTCATCTTCATCCAATTCAGCATATTCTCTAATGTACCTTGTGATTTCACCTTTCACTCATTGTTTTTCTTTTTTTTTTTTTAAAGATTTTATTTATTTATTTGAGAGAGAGAATGAGATAGAGAGAGCATGAGAGGGGGGAGGGTCAGAGGGAGAAGCAGACTTCCTGCTGAGCAGGGAGCCCGATGCGGGACTTGATCCCAGGACTCCGGGATCATGACCTGAGCCGAAGGCAGTCGCTTAACCAACTGAGCCACCCAGGCGCCCTCACTCATTGTTTTTCTTAAAGTATACTGTGAAATTCAAAATATTTAGGAAATCCAAAATTGCTTCCTGTTTTTGATTTCTTATTTAATTTTGTGGTAGTCAGAAAACATATTTTAAGTCTCATTTTATGCCCTGTAGTATGGTTTATTATGAGAGTTCTATGTGTACTTGAAAGGAGTATATATTCTGCTGGTGTTAGATGGAGTCTGCTATGTTATTTATGTCAGGTTGGTTGCTACTATTGTTCAAGTCTTGAATATCCTTACTGATATTCTATCTCATTCTTTTATCAATTACTAAGAGAGGAATACTGAAATTTTAAGCACTACAATATTGAATTATCTATTTTCCTTTAATTCTGTCAGTCTTTGCTAAGTGTATTTTGGGGTGCTGGTGTTAGGTATTCATATATTTATAATTGCTATTTCTTCCTGATGTATCAAATATTTTATCATTATGAAATGTTTTCTTTTGTCTCTAGTAATACTTCTTGTCTTAAAGTCTATTTTTATATATTAATAAAGCCACTCCAGTTCTTCAATGGTTACTATTTGCTTTTCCAGCCTTTTACTTTGCAACTACTTATGTCTCTGAATACAAAGTAGGTCTTGTATAGACAGCATATAGTTGGATCTTGCTCTTTCCTCTGTTGACTATATTTTAAAAATTATTTTCTTAATAGTCCATCTAAGGACTACGATATACATTTTCAATTTATCACATTCTGCTTCAGGATAATAATAATTAATAATAATAATGGTAATAGTAATAATACTAATATACAGCCACCTTGCTCTGACATATTTCTTCTCATTTTAGTGCTAGTCATACATATTACATCTACACCTGTAACCCCCCAAAATAGCATTATAATTGTTGCTTCAAATGGTCCTTGTTTTCAAAGAAATTAAGAGGGAAAAAAATAAAATAATAAATAGTCTTTTATATTAACTCACATATTTAACATTTTCAGAGTTCCTCATTCTTTCCTCTGGAGTTTAGTCACCATCTGCTGTCTTGTCCTTTCAGCCTGAAAGACAGTCATTAGAATTTCTTATAAGGCAGGTCTGTTTTTATTTATCTGGGAAGGTCTTTATTCTGCCTTCATTTTTGAAAAATGGTTTTGTTGGACAGAAAAATTCTTGGTCAGTGACTTTATTTTCCCTATAAATACTTTGGGTATGTTCTTCCACTGCTTTCTAGATCCCCTATTTTTATGAGAAGTCAGCCATTAGTTGTACTGTTATTCTCCAGACATGGTTAATCATTTTTCTCTTGTTGCTTCAAGACTTTGTCTTTGCCTTGATTTGTTGTAGCTTTTATTATCATGGGTCTAGGTGTGGATCTCTTCATATTTATTGTACTTGGTAGTCATTGAGCTTCTTGGACTATAAATTAAGTTTTTTCATCAAACTTAGAAGTTCATGGTTATTATTTTTTCAAAAAAACAGTTCCTCCTTTCTTTCCACTCCTCCTGGACTACCATTACAAGTATGTTGATAGGCTTGACATTGTTTTACAGGTCTTTGAGTCTCTGTTCACTGTTCTTCAATCTTATTTTCTTCTTGTCCTTTAGATTGATTAATTTCTATTGATCTATCTTCAAATACACTAATTGTTTCTCTTATCTTCTCAAATCTTCTGTTGACCCATCTAGTAAACCTTCCATTTCAGTTATTGTATTTTTCAAATCTAGAATTTCTCTTTGTTTTTATAGATTATATCTCTATTTAGGTTTCCTATTTTTTAGTCATTTTCACCATATTTTCCTTTACTTCTTTGTACCTGGCTTTTTTTAAATTCTTCAAACACACTTCTAATACCTGCTTTGATGTCTTTATCTGTTAAATTCAGACTTTTGGCCCATTCAGATTCAGTTTCTATTCACCACTTGTTGTCCTGTATATGAATTTCACTTTCCTATTTCCTTGAATTTCTCATATTTTTTTTTGTTGAAAACTGGACATTTTAGATAAGTTAATGTAGCAATTCTGAAATTGCTTTATCTATTAGTGATTTTTTTGAAGGATTTTTTAAAGTAACTTGAATGAACTTAAACTGCAGAATCTGTCTCCCACAATGTGTATAGTTCCTAATGTTTCTACTTAGGTTTTGAAATTGTGTTTTTAACATTATTTTTCAGCTTGCCTTATTAGAGCTCACCCCTGTGTTACTAATAGCTTAGTGATCAGCTAATGATTTTTGTTGAAGTTTGCTTAAACACTTCAAGTCCAAAAGCACTTCTAATCTCTGCCAATCAATCTATGTGTAGACTGGGGAACATATTCATAGCTCAGAGAGTTCTTAAGTATGCCTGGGCTTTTACTTTCCACTAAATTCTTTTTGGTCTCCTCTGGCCATGTGCATAGTTCACAGTCCCAAATCAGCCAGGAATGTGTGGAAAGTGTATTAAGCCTTTTTATGGCTCTCTCGCTTCCAAAATCTCCCCATTAAATTATTAGCTGGTCTGCTACTTGCCCCAAATAGAATCAGAGCCTCAGGCCAACAAAGCTATAGAGTTTACCGTTTGTTTCCTACAGAGCTTGCCACTTTTAAATGACAGAGCCATGGGTTTTTGTCTCCAGTCCCAAGTTGAGTCTGTCCACTCAGGAACAAAACTTCTGGTGTTCATGACCAGCACTACCCTCATAAAACTACAGCTTTCAACAACCAGCCTGGGCTAGGGGAGGCATGGAAGCAGCTCCAACCTAAAAAAAGCTGCATATTCCCACAGTTTCTTATACAAAATTCTTCAGTTATTTTTTCAATCACTACTTCTCAACTATTATCTGCCTTTGTTCAATTTCCATAGTCCTGAAATGATTGTTATTGAAATTTTTATACAGTTATATATTTGATTTTGTTTTGCAGAGAGGTTTCATCGACCTCTTTACTCAACAAGAGCTGGAAATATCTGTATTGTGTGGCTCTGTAGTAGCTCTCCCTAGTAGCAAAACTATATTTCTTTGCCCCATCAGTGTTGGCGTTGGCCATGTGACTTACTTCATCCAGTGACATATTAGCAGGGGCTTTACAGGTACTCTCATGATTTGACTTGGGGTTCTTCCCCTCCTGATATCCATCATCAGCAGAGCATACCTTGGATAGTCATTGGTCCTAAAATAAAGAAGCATGAAGGGGCTCTATATCCAACCTTGAGCCTTAAGCCAAGCCCAGCTGAACTCAGTCAAGTTCAGGAAAACCCCAGCTTAAACCCTGTTAACCTTCAAATGTATAAATGAGAAAATAAGTATTTATTATTATAGGCAACTGAGATTTTTGGCATTGTTTGTTATGCTGCAATGTTGACTTATGTAGTCACCTAATAATAGATGGTATCCTATCTAACCTGTTCCACATCGACCATAAAAGAAAGTAGTCTCAAGCTCTGCTTTGTACATCCTTTTAAATGGATCCAGGCTGAAGGGTAATGTCTAGGTTACAAGCATTATCAAATGCCATGAAGAGATAATGAAACAAGTGGCATGGATTTATCATGAAACTCTCTACAGAGTCAAGAGAGACCAATGGCCAGGTGTTAGCCTGAAAGAGCCATTTGCTTCTAAGAGTTATTGACAAAGAAGTAGAGAAGTACAAGAAAAATGTCACTGTGCCCTTTTTTTAATTTTATTCTATTACGTTATTTTAGTCACCATACAATACATCATTAGTTTTTGATGTGGTGATCCACAATCCATTGTTTTCATCTAACACCCAGTGCTCCATGCAGTACGTGCCCTCCTTAATACCCATCACCGGGCTAACCCATCTCCCCGAGTCACTGTGCCTTTTATGAGCCTGACAGACCAAGCTCAGCGCTAACTCAGCATTACTCTCTTACTCTGCATTACAAACTGAGGATCCATAGAATGCATAGAATGCAAGAAAGCATTCTAAACTTCCGTTTTGCTGGAAGCTCTGTATCTTTTGCACACAGCACAGGGAGCTTCTTGAGCAGATTCATCAGTTCAGTTTAATTCACCAATATCTGCAACAGAATACCTACAACATTATAGGGCCAGCACAAGGCATCCTGCTATCCCTCACTTGAATGATAGAGCTCACCAATAAATAGATGCTATAATGTAATGTGATACGGGTCATAATAGGCATCTGTATGTTAGGGAACAACGCCACTTCCCAGATCTAAGAATGTTAACTTAAAAATCAGATCTCTCACCTGCATCATAAAAAATATTGTCAGTCTTGGCATTGAAATAGTCCTCATATTGATGTACCCTTGGAATGTGTGTATGCAGAGAATAGAAGACAGCAGGACACTCCAAGAGCTATTGTATAAGAGAGCTGATGTCAGAAGAATCACAAGAAAGGAGAGCAGGATAAATGCTATAAGAACATATCAAAGCACAGCATCAAGCCATGCAACAGAGCTGTGGACTGCTGGGAAATAGCAGCAGTACACAAAACAGCCCGAGCTACAACTATAAGGAATGTGAAGAAAGCCTTCAGGTGAATAGCTAACCAACATTAAGCTACAACCGCTAACCCAGGTTCAAATTTCACATGTGCATAGCTCATTCTCCATTAGCCTGTGTAGCCCTACTTGAACATAGCAATTGTGGCTTGGACTCCCAGCAATCTTTTAAAAAACAAAAGTCCTCAGAATAATTCTAGATACTCCCTACCAATCCCTTACATATTTTATGTATTCTTTCCAAAAATTGTATACATAAACTTTAATGTCATTTGAAAAGGCCTCACTGTAGGTAATAGATTAGTAGGAAGACTTCCGGCAGCCACAAATATCTCATTCATAACCACTAATCCAGAGGCCCAAAAAATCTCTGCCTTCCAAGAAAACAAGCTATAATAAAACCTATGATCTTTATCTACAGAAGAAGCAGAACCTACCATGGACCTAAGACCTACAATTCTGTCAAAGCTACAGACCTTATAAGCTACTTGTCTACTTTCTCTAGAAAACTGTTAGGTTTCCTTAAATGATCAGGGACATACAGGTTGCATTGGAAAGGGCAAAAAGTTATGCCTATGAAGCAAATACAAGCATAAGGAAAAACACAGCCCAATTCCCAACTATAATCACACATCAACCAGCAGCCATTTTATACATGACAGCAATAGCCCTATAAGCTTCACTTCCTAACTAACTCATGAAGGCATTAATAAAACACAATATTAAAAAAAGTTAAGCTTCATAATGATGACATTGACTTATCAAGAAAATGCTATATTAAGTTGCTTCTCTGATTAAGAAGATGCAGAAGTATAGTTCATTTAGGAAGACTTTCACAAAAATAACTGATACAGTGAACATTTTAATATTTAAATATATCTGGAAAATAAAAACATGCAAAATGTTTTATTGCACAATGGCTCTAGATCACCATTGTTCAGTAGAAATATAAATGTGAGCCATAAATGGAAGCCACATATGTAATTTTAGGTTTTCTAGCAGACAGATTTTAAAAGTTTTTAAAAGAGTAAAATTAATTCCCCAGGCACCTAGGTGGCTCAGTCGGTTAAGCATCTGCCTTCAGCACAGGTCATGATCCCAGGGTCTGGGATAGAGTACTGCATCAGGCTCCCTGCTCAGTGGGGAGTCTGCTTCTCCCTCTACCCCTCCCCCCAACTCATGCACTCGCTCTCTCTCTCTCACAAAAATAAATAAATAAAATATTTTTTTTAATTTAAAAAAGAGTAATTCAAGTAATAAATGTAATTTAACCCAACATAGTCACAATATTATCATTTCAATATGTAATCAACATAAAAATTATTAATGAAATTGTTGCAGATTTTATTCATACTAAGTCTATGAAATCTAGTATGCATTTACACTATGGCACATCTCAGTTCATCCTAGTCACATTTCAATTGCTTAATAGACACATTTGGCTGATGACTACCATATTGGAAAATATAGCTGTCAATAAATGAAGCTTTACTGAAGAACTGAAAGTAAGGCAAATGTAACCATGCTATTCCAATCCCATATGCAGGACTACTAGAAGAAATGCAGATATCAAGACACATGTATTTCTTGAGTTTCCCCAAAAGCTCTGTAAAATTTTCTTGAGTGCTCAGAAATTGAGTACAGCCTTCTGGTGGGCTCAGAAATGGAGTACAGCCTTCTGGTGGGCATAGCCTAATGTATAGAGCTGTTGCATCACTACGTTGTATACCTGAACTAATGTAACATTGTGTGTCAACTGTACTCAGTAAAAAATTAAAATAAAATAAAATAACTTTTTAACAAAGAAATTAAGTGTAGCCTTTGATGCCATAGTCATTTTCTAATTTGGAGAGGAGAAAGGAGAATTGTAGGCACTAAAACCATTTATATAGTCATTTCTGAGATTAATAAGAAAAGTTCAACTTTCAAAGCTGTACCTCTAAAATAACTGAATTTTCAAAGGTTAAATTTCCATCTATGTCTAGATCATGGTAAAAAACACTCTAATAAATAAATCTAATAAAAAATATTTTAAAGCACAGCATGTTTTTCACCAAATGTGTATTGATTTAGAATCATTTGACTATACAATTTTGAAATTTTGTGAAAACTTGATATTAATATTTAATACTTACATTATAATTTGGGACTATTAAAATCACACATAGAATTCTTTGTGTTTAATCATACTCTTTCTAAAATAAAAATGAAAAAATCTTACTAATATAACATTAAAATTGAACTTTTTTATGCACAAAAGATAGGAAATGTTAACAAAATGTTTCTTAGGGAAATATGCTTTCTCATTGATCTAATTAGATCTTATGTCATTCCATCTTTTTCCTATAAGTCCTGGTCTTACTGAGGACTGTGCCCTGTGGAATTTCCTGCTCAACCTCCTCTTTCACCAAAACAAAGGGAGGAGGAGGTAGAAACTCCTTCTTTCTCATTGGATGAGAACTAGGACAAAATTTAGCAAAGAATTAGACAAAGAGGAGCTGTAAGTGTAGGCCAGGACAGACTGGTAAGAAGGAAAATTCTCAAATGTCAGGTCCTAGGAAGCAGATGAAGAACGAATCTGCAGACTTACCCTCATAAGGTGGTAACTGGAAGATGGAGAGGCTTGGGGAGGCAGAATCTGGACGCACAGTACTGTGAAGAGGGAAATACTCTGCTTGAGTAAATTCAGGACTCAAAGGAGGAATGATAGCAAAAATGGAAACTGCAAGGCTATTCCAAGGTCTTATTTACCATGAACAAAACATCTCAGGTTTGGGGGGCTCTTGGGTGGCTCAGTCGGTTGGGCATCCAGCTCTTGATTTCAGCTCAGGTCATGATCTCAGGGTCGTGAGATCAATCGAGCCCTGTGTGGGGGGGGTCCATGCTCAGCAGGGAGTCTGCTTGGGATTCTATCTCTCCCTCTTCCTCTCCCTTGCTCTCTCTCTCTAAAAAAAAAAAAAAAGATTTTAAATGTCTTAGTTTTTAATGAATTATGTATGTATTATTTATTTCTATGATGATAATTATCTTATTTTCTAAAAAGGCTAAATTACTCTGGATCTTTCATCTTTCTCCAGGACTTTGTAATCTAATACTTGATTACTCCTATCTGAACTTTCTCGAAGCTTTCTTTCTTTTCTGAGTTGTTCAGGATTTTAGTACAAATCACAATATCTATTAGAGTCTAGCTACAGCTGAGTGCATTAAGAGGAAAGCCTAATGGTCCTAACATTAACTCACTCTTATAAAAGATCTTTGTGTCACAGGCTGAGTTTTAAAATTAAACTACCTGCTATTTTTGATCTACTTTTGGCCCTCCCTAACCCTGTATTCTCTCCAAGCTTCGAAGGATCATTTTATGAGAAGTAGTATGAATACACTTTATAGTAACCATATATAATACATTAATGCTATTATCCTATTAGTTATTAGGAAGAAAAAAAATAAACTGATTGCCTGAGGACAGAAATATTTGGTAATCTTAGGCCTTCGTTTTGATGTTTGGCTTTGAGATCCACTCATCTCCCTAAGCAGTCCAGGCAATTCCCATGAAGTCAGGCCACAGGAAAAGTATTTGTGGAGTCCAGAACTCATTATTATTTCCCACCCTTCATTCTAGTAGTAGATAAAGTCCTGGCTACCATTCCTCTTTAGATATTGGTGAGTAGACAGGCATTTGAAATTAAATGGAAGTTTGGATGTAAAAGCCAACGACTCACACTAACTAACTAAAAGGCACATGAGACAAAAGTAAACATGAAATGCTGGTATGTTGATTTACAGTGAGGAAGACAATACCACACGCACAATAAATATCACGTTGGCCTGATCAAAGCATTTTTTTTTCTAGTGGTCCAACCACACAGAAATCAAAAGGTGGTTTTGTGAGCACAGACTCAAAATGATAGGAAGTAGATAAATCAAATCTTTAATGCATCTTTTCCCAAAATGTGTTATGTGCTGTGAGACACTTAGACAGATCTTTCAACAACAAAAGGTTCAGTAATCAAGTGAAGTTGAGAAACTCTAAATTAAACCAAATAAAGCAGCTTTCATAACTTTACGTTTCCTTTGGTCTGCAGATGTGAATTATGAATCTACAAGGGTTCATATAGGCAAATTTTCTAGAATAAATTTGACTCTTGTTTTTATAGAATAATTATCAGTATCTCATGAAAGAATATTACCCTGAAGATACAGTTTAGGATTCACTGACCAAAGTCCTTAGCCTGATATACAATCTTACCATAGGGATGGACTTGCCAATGAGCCTTGTGTTCTTGAAATATAAAAACTGAAACCCTGGCTCATTCTCCCTTTAAGGACTTACTTACCACAGAACTGAAACAATCAAAGTCCAGTATCTGAGTGTCTTTCCTTTTGTTTGTTTAGTTAGTACTGCCAATATGTACCTAAGTTATTTTCCTGTTTCTTTAATTTGATTTAATCCTACATTTAATTCTCACATTAAGGAGGTTACAGTGAAGGCTTGTTTGCCTACAAGTAACCCCATCCATTTCAGTTGATTTTCCATACCTTTATTGTAAGTTATGTATTGATTTTAAATGTAACTCAAAATGACTCTATTTTCTTTATTTTCAATTTTTAGGATCCAGCCACACTAAATGCTTATTAAAAATATGTAATCAGAAAATGATGTAACTGGCAGACAGAATAATGCCTGCACCCAAAAGTCTACATTCTAATCTCAAGAACCTGCTAATATATTATCTTATATACAAAAGGAACCTTGCAAATGTGACAAAGTTAAGGATCCTGAGATGGAGAGATTATTCTGGATAGGCCAATGTAATCACCAAGGTCCTTATAGGTGAAAGAGAGAGGCTGGAGAGCCAGAATTAGAGAAGTAAATGTGACAATGGAAGTGTAGGTCTTAGTGACGCAATTGCTAGCTAGAAAGAGGCCCTGAGCCGAGGAACATGGGCAGCTTACAGAAGCTGGAAAAGGCAAGGCAAGGGATTCTCCTCTGGAGCCTCTAGAAAGAATGAAGCCCTGCTGACACCTTGATTTTAAACCCATGAGACCCATTTCAGACTTCTGACCTTCAGAACTGTAAGATAATAAATTTGTGTTATTCTAAGCCACTAACTCTGTGGTCATTTGTTAAAGCAATAAGAGGAAAGGGTTAGAATAACCAAAATTTTAGAGACATCAGTCCCCTGTCCACCTGGTGTTTTGCCACCCATTTCCAACATATAATAACCCTCTGGGTTCAAACTTGGCTAATACTTGGAGCCATGATGTCCCTCAGTCCCTTAAAATCTATTTGGGGAGTGTGAATCTCACTTTACAATGCTATGGAAACTTAAATCTAAGAATCTCAAGAAATTTCAATAAGCGTTAAATAAATCACTGAATGTCTCAAAAAGAGATGAATTTAGTTAGAGAGCAA
Source organism: Leptonychotes weddellii (assembly GCF_054177405.1). Lineage (NCBI taxonomy): Eukaryota > Metazoa > Chordata > Mammalia > Carnivora > Phocidae > Leptonychotes > Leptonychotes weddellii. The sequence goes on from NC_138373.1 coordinate 77,456,398, forward strand.
GAAGATGAAAGCTTTTAACTAAAGATGACAACTACTTGATAAATGTGAGTTTTTAGAGCTCCTAAAGTAGAGTGAACTTAAGAAAACTGACCCATGCTAAATAAACTCACAAGAGACTTGACATAAGCTGCATTAATAAGAGTTCTCCAGAGAAACAGAATCAAGAGGATGTGTATCTAAACAGATTTATTTTAAGGAATTGGCTTATGTGATTATGGAAACAATCTGCAGAGTGGGTTGTCAGTCTGGAGACCCAGGGAAGAGCCAATATTGCAGTTCAAGTCCAAAGGCTGTGTGCTTGTAGAACTCCTTGCTTGGGGAAAGGTCAGTCTTTTGGTCTAGTGAGGACTTCATCTGATTAGATGAGGCCCACCCACATCATAAGGGCAATCCACTTCACTCAAAGTCCACCAATTTAAATGTAAATCTCATCCAAAACACCACTGTAGAAACATCCAGAACAATATTTGATCAAATATCTGGGCACCAAGGCCCAGCTAAGTTGACACATTAAAATAACCATCACATACACCAAAAACTCAATTCATTAATTTAGATTTGGGACCCTTCTGGGGTGCCTGGCTGGCTCAATGGGGTAAGTGTCGAACTCCCGATTTTGGCTCAGGTCATGATCTCAGGGTCATGAGATTGAGCCCCACATCAGACTCCATGCTAGGTGTGGTACCTGCTTAAGATTCTCTCTTTCCCTCTCTCTCTGCCCTTCCCCCTGTGCTCACTTGCTCGTTGACTCTCTCTCTCTCTTTCTGTCTCTCTCAAATCAATCAATAAATAAATTTGGAACACTTTTTAGCAATTAAAGTATGTATGTCCACTAGCTAGAAAACCTTAGTGACAGAGCATCTAGTAGATTAAATTAATAAACCTTAAGCTACTTGATGAATGTGAATCAGAACAAAGATAGTAGGACAGGTGTGTGGAACAATCACTGTACTGATCAGATTCTACTAGGTGCCTGCCAATTTTACTACCCTTCAAAAAAGCCTCTGAGGTCTTACTTTTTGAAATTTTTCCTATCAATATATTTCTCTTCTTTGTTACACTTGAGACTACAGAGATGGACCATCATCTAGAAGTCTAGGAGGTGTCCCTGTATTAGATGGCAACTAAGATCATTTTCCTTTGAGATTTTAAATATAACATATATGGAGAGAGAGAAAAAATAAGGAAAAGTCTTAGGACATAAGAAACAATGTTTTTCTAGAAGCGATGAGGTAGGGAAAAAATGGAAATTTTGTTAGTTTGCAAGTATATAATATGTGCAGGTAGACAAAGAAACAAAGCCAGAAGAACCAAGCTAACCAACCTGGAAAACTAATGGAGTGAGAGGCCTCCAGCCATTGAGAGTCATTTTGGAGTCCTGAGTATAAACCACCTACCAGTTCTCCCAAAATCTTATAACAAATCCCTTTGGTTGAAGTAAACCATGACTGTCTCCTCTTTACCTTGTGGCCAAAAAGTCAAACACATCACCTAGGCTCTAGGAAAGCCAGATAAACTTTTACTATTCATCCAGAGAGTCCACCTCTCCCAATGACTAAAATGTTTCTATGCCCTAGAGATCCAGTGTCTAGATTCTAGATTCTTTGGACAGTGTTGGAGACTTAAAATCCCTCTGTAGGTTTTTGTCCCCCTCCCAACATACAAAATATATACCCAAACAGGGCAACCATTGGTCAGTTTAGAGCTCTGACTTGTCACTACTGTAAAATATAATTTAGTTGTTCATCTGTTTCCTAGAATGATTTGGGTTGCACTTTTGAACATTGTGGTAACACCAAGACTGAACCAGGAAGAAATAAAAATAAACCAATTTTTAGTAAGGAGATTGAATCAGTAATAAAAAATCTCCCAACAAAGAAAAGCCCAAGACCAGATGACTTCACTGTAAATTTTACTAAATATTTATTTGTTTGTTGTTTGTTTTTAAAGATTTTATTTATTTATCTGAGACAGAAAGCATGCAAGTGGGGGGAGGGGCACTGGGAGAGGGAGAGAATTTCAAGCAGACTCTGTACTGACCATGGAGCCTGACACAGGGCTCAATCTCATGACCCGACCTGAGCTGAAACCAAGATTTGGACGCTTAACCCACTGAGCCATCCAGGCACCCCAGTTTTACCAAATATTTAAAGAAGAATTAACACCAATTCTTCACATACTCTTCCAAAAAGTCAAACAGGAGGGAACACTCCCAAACTTATTTTATGAAATGTGTATTATCCTGATACCAAAAGCAGAAAACAATGCTACTGGAAAAGAAACCTACAGGCAAATATCCCCAATGAATATAGATGCAAAAATTCTCAATAAAATACTAGCAAACTGAATTTGGCAGCACATTAAAAGGATCATTCATCATGATCAAGTGGGATTTATCCCTGGGATGCACGATGGTTCAACATACACAAATCAATCAATGTGACACATCACATTAGTAGAATAAAAGAAAATAACCATATGACCATCTCAATAGATGCAGAAAAAGTATCTGACAAAATCCAACATCCATTCATAATTAAAACTCTTAACATATTAGGTAACAAAGGAATATATCTCAACATAATAAAAGCCATATATGAGAAGCCCACAACTAACATTATACTCAGTGGTAAAAGACTGAAAGCTTTTCTTCTAAGATTAGTAACAAGACAAGCGTGCCCACTCTCCCCACTCATATTCAACAGAGTACTAGAAATCCTGGCTAGAGCAATTAGGCAAGAAAAATAAATAGAAGGTATCAGAATTGGAAAGGAAGAAGTAAAATTGTCTCTATTTGCATGTGACATGATTTTATGTATAGAAAACCTCAACAACAACAAAAAAATGGTAGATCTAGTCAATGAATTTATAGTTATAGAACACAAAATTAACATACAAAAATCAGTAACATTTCTATACACTAACAATGAATTTTCTGAAAAAGAAATTTAAAAATCTATCCCATTCACAACAGCATCAAAAGCAATAAAATATTTAGGAATAAATTTACATAAAAAGATCCAAGACCTCTACTCTGAAAACGGTAAAATGTTGACTAAAAAAAAAAAATCAAAAAAGGCACAGATAAATGGAAAGGTATCCTATATTCATGAATTGGAAGAATAAATATTGTTAAAATATCAATAATACCAAGAGCCATTTATAGATTTAATGAAATCTCTATCAAAATCCCAATGGCATTTTTGACAAAAACAAAACAAAAAAACCTTCTAAAATTTATACAGAACCATAAAAGACCCCCAAATAGCCAAAGAAATTCTGAAAAAGAAGAACAAAGCAGGAGGCACCACACTTCCAGATTTCAAGCTTTACTATAAAACTATAGTCATCAAAACAGTATAGTACTGGCAAATAAAAACATACAAATAGACCAATGGAACAGAATCAAGAAATCAGAAATAAACCCAAATATAAACAGTCAACTAATATTTGACAAGAGAGCCAGGAATACTCAATGAAGAAAAGACAGTCTTCTCAATAAATAGTGCTGGGATGTTTGAGTATTCACATGTAAAAGAATGCAACTGGACCCATATCTTCTGCCACTCACAAAAATTAACTCAAATGGATTAAAGACTTAAATAAAAGATCTGAAACCATAAAACTCCTAGAAGAAAACATAGGAACAAAGCTCCTTGACATGGCCTTGGTAATGCCTTTTTGGATATGACTAACTAAAGCACAAGCAACAAAAGAAAAAATAAACAAGTGGGACTACGTCAAACTAAAAAGTTTCTACACAGCAAAAGAGACCATCAACAGGGTGAAAAGACAGCCTACAGAATGGGAAAAAATATTTGCAAATCCTAAATCTGATAAGGCCATACCCATATATGAGATGGCTTAATATCTTAAAATCTTAATATCTAAAATATGTAAAGAATTCATACAACTCAAGAGCAAAAAAGCAACCCAGTTAAAAATGGGCAAAGACCTGAATAGACATTTCTCTAAAGAAGATATACAAAAAGACCAACAGATACGTGAAAAGATGCTCAACATCACCAGTCATCAGGGAAATGCAAATTAAAGCCACAGTGAGATATCACCACATGCCTGTTAGAATGGCCATCTTCAAAAAGACAAGAGATAACAAATGTTGGCATGGATGTGCACTGTCGGTGAGAATATAAATTGATATAGCCACCATGGAAAATAGTAAGGAAGAACCTCAAGAAATTAAAGATAGAAATACCATATGATACAGCAATCCCACTTCCGGGAATACATGCAAAGGAAATGAAAACACTGCATCCCCCATGTTCATAGTAGCATTATTTACAATAGATAGGACATGGATATAATCTAAGTGTGCATTGATGAATAAATGGATAAAGAAGTTCTAGTCTGTATAGACAAACAATGAGGTGAAGAGAGTAAATCCTAAGAGTTTGCATCACGAGGAGAATTTTTTTTTCCTTTTTTCTTTCTTTTTTCTTTTTACTGTTTTATCTGTATGAGAAGATGGATGTCAGCTGAACCATACTGTGGCAATCATTTCATAATATGTGCATTTCAAACCATCATGCTGTATGCTTTAAAGTTATGCAGTATTACAGGTCAATTATTTCTCAATAAAACTGGAAGAAAGGTTGTGGTACCATTTCATCTTGCTGAAACCTTGCCTTCATCATCTTGCTCTCTATACTACAGTATTACCACACTGGTATGGCCCTCTAAGCCCCAATCTCTTGATTATTCCTCAGGAAGTATCAATTTTAAAAATGGCTGATCTCATCCACTACTGTTGGATTTTTTTTTTTTTTTACTTTTACTCTCACAAGTTAACCTGATTTTCCAGTTCCCACACGACACACCTCATTTTCCCTTTTTTGTGCTGACTACAGCATCATGCTTATTCAGATCTATCAATGAAAACATTAAGAGCTTTCAGATTAATTATAGCATAAATGTTAGGCGGGGACAGAATTGTAATGTAAAAATCCAGGCTTAGTCAATCCGTTTTAGTGTATTCACATTCAAGGGAGGGACAAGGAATCCAAAAGCTGCGGTCAGGGAATTCTCCAACCTTCTTGAAAGTTCCTGGCTTTGCAACTCCGTGAGCGACAACAGAACCCAGCACGCAAGATGAGGCCCGGATTGGTGGTCACTGAGGTGAAGCTGGTAGCTTAGGACCAGTGTCAAGTCACAGAGGATGTGGCAGGTGCTGTGGGCTCCGGTGGGGAGGAGGACTCCTGCCTGAGAAGAGAATGAGAGCCAAGTGGCAGAGTAAGACAATAGGGCAGCTCTGTCAAAAGACAGGCTCTCTGGTCCCAAGGCAGGGGCCCTCTGTCCCTGGTCCTGCCTGAGGGCTGGCTCCATAGGGTACGGGAGACTCTGAACTTCTAGGGGGTGTTTGTAACTAGAAAGAAAGTGTTGGTCTACAGATGAATCCTGTTCCTGGATGATGCCTGGGCAGAGAGTTCAGCTTGCCCCACTTTCTTGTCACAGGAAGCAAGCTGCCACAAAAATCCTTTAGAACAGTGATTTTTTTCTAATCGTTAGCAAAAGAACCTTTTTCAAGCAAAATTTTTTTTGTGGAATGTCAAAAATATAAAAATAGTTGAAAGCATATCAGTCCTGAACAGCCTAGAGCCCAAACCCAAGGCCTCCCCACTGAGCCCCACCCCCATGGCAGCCTCTGCAGTCCCTCCATGAAACTACTGGAATTGGGGGGACACAGTGTGAAAGTCATGGCTTCAGAACGCCAGGCAGTCTCTCTATGAAAGCCTGAAAGCATGGATTCGGGCAAATGTGAACAATAAAAACCATGCCTCATGCCAACAACCTAAAAAACCTATCAAAGTCGAATCAACTGGTCCCTGGGAAACCCTAAGTGTCAAAGGCATCCTTGAATCTTACCACATCAGCAGTATGCTGCTGGAAATACGCTTATTAAAAAGGCACGAAGAGGCCGTGCAATGGAACAGAACATGTCATTTAGAGTCGTAAACCCTGAATTTGTGTCACAATTCTGCCACTTGCTAGCTGGGCGATCCTGAGTAAATGTCTTAAACTCTCTGAGCCCTGGGGCGCTTGGGTGGCTCAGTCAATTAAGCATCTGGCTCTTGATCTCAGTTCAGGACTCAATCTCAGGGTTGTTGAGTTCAAGCCCCATGTTGGGCTCCATTCTGGGTGTGGAGCCTACTTAAAAACAAAAACAAAAAGAAAAAACCTCCCTGAGCCCTGACTCTTTCTCATCAGCAAAAGAAAGAGAATAGGTTTCTTACTTTAAATGGATATAAGAATCAAATGAAAAACTGCATTGAAGAGGTATATAAACTGTAAATCTCTGTATGCATGAAAGTTGTGATATTATAGAAATCTGCTCTCTGTTATGTCATTCATTCACTCTGCAAATTGTTTATTGAACAATACTCCAACCACTGTAAACCAATAAATTGAGCTAATTTGGATGTGACTTCTCTGTATCCCACTGAACAAGGCAACAGGAAAGAATAGCAACTTGCTCCCGGTGAGCAGTGATAGGATCCACACGGCCTGAGATAGCTCCTCCCCACTACCTGTCCGAGCTCCCTGACATGCTATTGTGGCTTTCTTGAGAATCTATTCCTCTCTGTCACTGCTACACTCACTGCCTTCCCCCCACAGCTGGGGCCCTGAGGTTCCCTGATTCCTGGCTCTATGCAGAAAATTCAGAGCCCGCTGACCTAGTCATTTCATGAGAGATAGGCTGCCAAAGCTAGATGGACTAACTTTCACCACCACCAAGATTCTGGCCACATGCCCAACAGAACTTTCTACACTGATGGAAATGCTCCATATGTTCACTGTTCAGTAACTAGCCACCAGCCACAGATGGCTACTGACCTCTTGAAATGTGTATATCAAAGGAATTGATTTAAGTACTTTAAATAGCCACATGTCCCTAGTGGACAGTGTAGCTTCAGAAGAATGGACTGGAATAGAATGGAATGGGGGTCAAGCCCGATCTTTTCAATGAAATCTAGGAGCGCATGTAGTAATTGTACCCATATCATTTTGAAATATAGCAACATTGTTAAATCAATAAATAATGGTTTTACCATATGCACATGATCTGTCCTAATCCAATCTCCAATAGTGCTTCTAATTATTGAAAGTTGTGAGCAAAAGTCAATGTCACGCACAAAGACTGAGTATGCATGTGAGGGATTTAGCACTGTGATCAAATAAAACTTAAAATTAGTCTGACACCTATTAATGATGTGCATAATAGTTACAGTAACGCAGTAATTAGTTATAAAGGGTAAGTCATTCTCATAAATTACTAAAATTAGCATAACTTCTACCCTGTTTGTTCTCTGGAATTAACAAAATACACCAATATTCTTAGCTTTCCTGAATTCTTTGTCAATGCCTACCCCCAGCATCATTGAAAGACCAGAATCCTGACTCCAAAGCTATTGCTACATGTTGTTCTGTCTCAGTATTCTTTTTTTTTTTAAGATTTTATTTATTTATTTGACAGAGAGAGAGAAAGCACAAGTAGGTAGAGTGGCAGGCAGAGGGAGAGGGAGAAGCTGGCTCCTCGCTGAGCAGGGAGCCCGATGTGGGGCTCAATCCCAGGATCCCAGGATCCCAGGATCCCAGGATCCCAGGATCACGACCTGAGCCGAAGGCAGCCGCTTAACCGACTGAGTCACCCAGGCGCCCCTCAGTATTCTTTCCCTACCTAATACAACCCATAGTTGAGGTCTTTGGTGCCCCTGGTCATACTGTCAAGTTCTGCTCCTCTCTGTCCCACCCTTGAGATGTGGCTGAGCAGGGCAACTATACTGCTCCCCTCATGAAGCTCCTGCTCTGGAGGAGGCAAATTGTGGACAGACAGCTCTCTCTGATCACCATGCATCCAGGAAAAGGGAAGAGAGAAGAGAGGGGCAAGCAAGAAGGCCAGGAAGGAAGCTGGATGCTAGGCAAAGGCAGCCCGAGGGAATACTGAATATGGACTCAGGATGGCAGTTTGGAGGCAGAGGGAACCAGCATGGAGTAAAAGCGCCGCAGTCCAAAGGCCTGCACGCTTGCGCAACGGGATCGTGGTCCTGAAGCCACACCTGACCGGAGCCTCAGGGCACATGTAGGAAGGTAACCTCCGGGCACACGTACTGTGCTGAGTAGTCCTCGATAATACGCTTCTAGTGGCTCCAGATCGGACACAGCTTTCACAGTGAAGAACAAAAATAACTAACATTGTGGTCTTGATCTCCTGGGAGACCAGAGGAAGCAGAGGGGGCAGTAAGTACCGGAAGTAAGCAGAGAGGATAGGGCGAGGGGAAGGCTCGAAAGCACAGGAAGAAAGTTCATGGTTCCTCTTGGCTGGGAACACTGCAGAAATCGGCCATATTTGCAGGAAATAGTCATTTCCATGGCAAGTGCTGCACCATAAATACCTCCACTTGAACCTGAGCAGGCCCTGCAGGCAGATTTCATGCTCTGCAGGCAGATTTCATGCTTTCCAGGTTAAGGAGGTCAGGGCTCGCAGGGTAACTAAATGTGCAGCTTCCTTATAAAATTTTCTACACAAGGGCTCCAGGCACCATACAGCTCTCCTGCTCAAGCTGTTGTTTTCCTATGGTGGAAACTGCCAAGTTCTGGTTTCTTCTTCCAAGGTCCAAACAATGAAGAGGAAGAGTTGGGCAACGTTTGTACTAACCACAATTCTTTTCCCTTCAAGCACCCCCTCTATCTTCACAGTTTCAGTGTGACTCTGAAACAAAATACCAGTGACTGGAACAACAAACTTCATTCACTGATGGATCTGTATAAACGGCACTAAACGTTCCCACCTCTCTTCAGCCTCTCTCTTTCTCTGTCAGTCTGTCTGTCGGTCTGTCTCCCCCAACCACCTGCATGGCTACTAGACAATGCTTGACTTGGTATCTACTCCATTCACAGAGCCAGCTCAGCTAGAAACTAGCATTTCTTGGTCTCAAACTCAAGGGGAGGGAGAATTACCTAGCTCAGCTCAAGTTAGAAATCCGCCTTAATTGAATCAACAGATACCAGAAGCTCAGGTACTTACAGAACTCAGGTGAGTGGTGGGGCCCCACGTAAGGGAGAGAGAGTGACAGTCCTCAAAGCAGAGAGATGTGAGCTGAACAAGCACTTAGAAACATGTTTACTGCAGTGCAGTCCTTTAATGGTGTCTGTATAATCTTTCTTTGACGTTGGAGAAGAGTAGTCATCACTGGAGGTGGGGAAAATGCTAAAATAGGGGCTAGGGTAGATTCTAGCTTCTGCATGGCTTTACCTAAGACTCAGTTACCTCCAACTAATTAAGACAAATAAAAGCTGTATACAAAGGAATTTGACTCTGCCTGATGACAGGTACACAGGAAGGTAGAGTCACAATCTCTTTTTGGTTAAGAGGTTCCTTTTAATTCCTCTGAAGCCAAGAGACTCCTTGGAAGGGAGATGCTACTGATATTAAAGTCCTTGAGCTAACAGATTATTGTGCATCCTTCCTTTCAAGGAATCTGAGAAAACCTGGTGGGAGAAAGTGGCTCAGAAGGCAGTATGTGGGGCAACTGTTTTAGAAATTATATGGAGGGGGGATGAGCCTGTGATCTACCAGCAGATTTAATGTGAAAGGTTCCTGTCCTAGTGATCAAGTAACTCAAGTGTCCATTGCAATTGTATTATTAGTTGCCTTTATTAGTCTCCTGTAGAGAAAGTAAGGACCAAGAAGGTTAAGCTCACCTTTGGCAGCTGCTGATTGAAAGCAATTCTGAGCTGCATCTCTGATGGTGAACTCCTTATGACTAAGGAGAAGACACCAGTACAGAAATCGTTCTGTAGAAAGACTTCAAATAAAGAAAATCCTTATCTCCTAGGAAACCAATTCACTCCTCCTCATTCCCTGTTCAGAAAGATGGCCAGCTTTCCCTTTGCCCATCCCCAACCCCATAATCATTTCCTTCTTCAAAAGCTCACAGTCTAACAAAGCAAGAAGGCATTCTAGATGAGTATATGTATTTTTAAAGCTGAATTCTATCCAGCCAAGGTCCAACACCATTTCCAGATTCAGAATCCATTTGAAAAGATACTTGGGACATAGAAATACAGACAGCTGCCAAATAATCACTTAGATATGACAAGGAGTACAGGCTGTGAATTGGAACACAGTTGGAACCTACCTATATTACCATTTTCCATAGGGTAGAATTTAACAAATGATATCTCTATTACAAGGGGTCTGGTTCCTCATATCTCTTGTAAGCAATTTCACAAATGCTATGGCCTTCAGGCACAGTGCCTTATAGAAGCTTTCATCTATTCAGTTGTTCAATGGGAGTTGAGCACCTATTATTAGCCAAACACTAGGCAGAGCACTGGGGGGGGGAGCACGAGGGGAGGGAAAAAAAGAATTAAGGAGTTCAAAGTGTAGCAGAGAAGACAGACACATAGATGAATATTGTAGCTACTAAATTAAAAAGTGAGTTCAAAGCACAGGGCTGGTGCAAGAGGGTCAACTCTACTGGGGATAATCAAAAAAACTTCACAGAGGAAGAAATCTTTCCATTGGGGTCTTTTTTTTTTTTTTTTAAAGATTTTATTTGACAGAGAGAGACACAGCGAGAGAGGGAACAGAAGCAGGGGGAGTGGGAGAGGGAGAAGCAGACTTCCAGCGGAGCAGGGAGCCCAACGTGGGGCTCGATCCCAGGACTCTGGGACCATGACCTGAGCCGAAGGCAGACGCTCAATGACTGAGCCACCCAGGCGCCCCTCCATTGGGGTCTTAAGAATAAATAGAAGTTTGTCAAGAAGACCACTGTGGGAAGACCACTTCCAGACCTGGGAAACAGCATATGCAAAGGTATGAAACTGTAAAGTTCAGTCATGGAACTGCAAGTCAGTAATTCAGTAAGGACAGCACCGAGGAAGAAACAGGAGTGGAGAGAGATGAATGGAGAAGTAGGAAGACACCGGCTCATTAAGGATGTGGTTTGTCATGGCTGAGCAGTTTAGATTTTATCCTACCAGTGATGGAGAGTATACTGGATTACCTGTGGTCCTCAGAGCCATTCCGACTCCTTCTATGCTTTCTCCTGTATCACAGAAGTTGGAAGTCTGGGAAAACATTTCCCAGATCTCTTGTCAGTGGTATATCAATTTAAAGTTCACCAATTCAGTGTCCTCATAGGCTTTCAGAAGGTAGAAGGAAATCAAAGGCCACCATGACTCCTCCAATAGTGGTAGGCAAATGTGTGACTTCAAGAGACATTAGGTTGTTGTCAGTGTTCTGCTGTGTGTGAAGTACCCACTGTGGTGTTACAGGCAGCTATGAACATTCGCAGTTTTCTGAAGTTCTTTACCAGGGCAACAATAGCTGCTTCCTCTTCCCCAGAAAGTCTTCTACCACATTGTAGGCCTGCTGGCAAGCCACAGAGCCACCGATAACCTTCTCTGACCTACAGTCCTACAACTTTTCCAATATTTTATAAGCATCATTTAGCAATACTAAATCTATCCCTGCTCAAAATACTTCATGTGGTTTCTGTTTCCCTGATCCAAACCCTGACTGGGGCATTTTAGAAGATGACGCTTGGGGCTTTGTGAAGAAAGAACTGAATGGGGAGAGACTAGAGGCAGGGATATTAAGAGATGGATTATTTCAATAATACAAAGGAGAGCTGATGCTCAAAACTAAGAAAATAAGAGAAATAGAGGAGGACAACAACTTTAAAAATATTTAGGACATATGACCATTTGGTTAGAGGAGAAAAATGAAAGGAGTTTAGGCAGGTTCTAGACTTCTGGTCTAGGTAATTGTTCCAATGGTGGAAAAGACAGAATACAAAACAGGGAAGATGGGAAGAAGATTTGGTAAGCATTACAAATGAGAGTTTAATTTGGAATGTATTAAATTTGGTGTAGACACTAAGTAGGCAATTGGGTAAATAAATCTGGGGGTGAGGAGATTTAGGCCAAAGGTATTTATTTTGTAGACCAGGAGCACAGAAATGGTCATTAAAGGACAAGAGTGGGTGAAATTGATTAAGGAAAGTACGCAGCATGTAAAAAATACCCAGAAAGTTGAAAAAGGAACCCTGGAAAACATCAACAGTTAAGAGAAATACTAGAAGAGAATCCAACAAAAGAGATCAAGAAGGAGTAATCAGAGAGGTAGGAAGAATCCACACAGTATGGTATTAAGCAGGAGGAAGTCATCTGAAATCATGGGTAAAGACATAAAGATGACATAAATTGTAACTAATGGAAAACATCAATTTTTAAATATAGGAAGGATTCAACTGATTACTTATGTTCACTCAAATGTTGTTATTTGTTGCTTTTATGCACGGGTACAATTTCATGCAACATGAAAATGAAAGGATGATTTGTAGTTCATGGCAGCTTTACATTTCCACTGGGTTTTATCTCTTCCTTGGTCTTCCTCCTTCATCCTAAGGGCATTTTTCCTGTTCCTCACTGCTTCATCCCCTCAAGCCTCTCCCCGTGTTCTTCTTAGGATGGAGCCAATGCATTTCTGCCCTTATTGGTGGAAATCTCCCAGATTTCTCCCAGATACCAAATCTGCATTTCTTTAGCCAGGCAATCTGAACTGAACTCTTATGGACCCTATGTCAATGCAAGTTTGGCCTGTGACCACTCACTGACATATTGGTTCAAAAACTGGTAAATGGACCACTAGGCTATGTTGAAATCAATTTAATGACCAGAATATTTTTTAAATGAAATATAAGAGAGTAACATGGAATGGAAAATATAAGTATATGTTTGTGATAAGAAAGATAAGTATTATTTAATAAATCATTTTTTGGAAATAGGTTATATGTGTGTGTTTCAATTATATGTATGTTATGTGTGATGAGTCACAAAGTAAAATATTAGAGCAAAGTCTCATAAGTGTAACATGGGAAAGAATTACCAAGGAGGATTGAGTTCTGTCTTAATTTATATTTACAAAGGGATAAGGTCTCAGGTACAAATAGTTTACTTGGAAAGTGATCCTAGAAAACAAAAGTGAAGGAAAAGGGAAAGAGAGATAAGAAAGGGCAAAAAGCCAATAATGTGTGTATTAGTGCTGGTTACTGCTATGGGTGACTGGGTCTCCATCTTGTTAGGGACACACTGAGAACCCATGTATAATGTGCCTCAGCATTGTCCCACTAGAGCAGAGGTTGGCTAATATTTTCTGTAAAGGGTCAGATATTAAACATTTTTCTCTTCGTAGGCCATGCAGTACCTGTCATAACTACTCATCTCTGCCACTGCAGCATAAAAGTAGCCATAGACAATATGTAAATGAATGGGCATGGCTATATTCCAATAAAGCTTTATTTATAAAAAACAGATGGGTTGGATTTGGTCAAAGTTTGTCAATGCTGCACTAGAATGCAGGAAGGCTGAAGCATTCCTTTTCCACCAATTCCTATGCCCAATGATTGAAGATTGCCCTAGAGAGTGATAACCCCCCCCCCCCATTTCTGGGTGTGCGTAGACACTGAGAAAACAGCACAAACGGATGGCCAGTGTGTTCTATGCAAAACGCTGGCTGCCAAGGATACATGAAAGTGTGTTGGGGTCAGGTGGAAAAGGGGGTGTGGTGAAGTGCATTACAGATGCAATAAGGGACAAATGGAGGTTATGAAACACTGGAGAATATATTCACATTCTCCCATACTTGATGAAATGACCTCGCAAGGCTCTTCCAAGTGCTCACTGATCTTTCCCGTACCACCCTTTTCTCTAGAAACACTAAAACCTGGTGTTTTTATATTCATCATGACCCATTCCCTAAGGAAATTAGTTGTTGCATTGTAGAGAAGTTTTTGCTTTTACTTCTTCAAAGTTAACTGTGTTTTCAGCTCTCATACCTAGCTTGGCACACATACTACCATTTCAAATCATTTTCTCTTAAAACTGTCCACACAGAGGAATCTCACCTAGTTATTCTTACACAGTCTAAAAGACACTGTCTCTCTTATGCTTTTAAGCTCATTTTCTTTACCACACGACTTCCTTTTTCCCCAAATGGATACGTCCAATTATTCTCTTCTTGGGTGTTTTAATTTCACACATTTTTGTGCACTTAGAAAGACCATAGATTGCACTACATTCACTGGCAAATCATCAAAAATCATTTAAATGAAAGAAAATTTTTGTAAAAACATATCTTTTGTAGCAACATAAGCCTGACATCATTCCTTGTTTTAAACCACATATCTAGAGGAGAGGAGAAAGACAAGATTTCATGATTTGATTTCTTTTTAATGACTTTTCACTTATATAGCATTTTTACAGCTCACAGAGCTCTTTCTCATGAAATTTGTGTGGCTTATACATTTTCTTATTCGAACCATGGGGAAACTGAGGCTTGGGGGTTAAGAGTTTTGTAAAATTCACAGAGGAAGTTGGTGACAAGACTGGATCTATAATCTAATCTCCCTTTGTCTCAATCCAGTATGCTTTTGGATATGTATTATTCACAACTACCATGTGAATTACAGATTTTAAGGGTTATTTTTTTTAGCTACTAATTTCTCACAGGAACTTTATAATACCATGTCATTCAACTTTACCCATGCCTGGATATTGGTTATAAATGCTTGGATGTTTTTTTGGTTTTGTTTTAATGCAGGTAGGTCCCAAGCATGGTAGATTATTTGCAAAGATGGCTACAATAACCTCTCATCCCTGTATGCTCATGACTTTGCCATTCTTCCTATAGAAAGAAATACAGTCTATTTCCCCTGCCCTTGAGTCTCAGCCGACCTTGTGACTTGCTTTCAACAGGAGAATGCAGTGATGCGACATAGTGAAAGAGGCTTCTTGGAACACAGTGATGCCATGTGAGGAAGCCTGGCTCTCCTGTTTGAGGATAAAGGGCCATGGGGAAAGGGGCCCAGCTGAAAGCCAACACCAAATGGCAGGTAAGTGAGTGAAGCCACTTCGGGCTATCCAGCCCCATTCGAACCTCTAGATAACCAAGCCACATGAGTGACTCTAGATGATACCAGTAGAAGAACTGCCCAGCTAAGCTCCTCCCAAACTACTGACCCACAAAATGATGAGCAAATAAAAATAGATATTGTTTTAAGCCACTAAGTTTTAGTGTGATTTGTTATGCAGCAATACATAACTGATACGCTAGTAGTGAGGGATTTGATGGTCCATTATTTTGTGGAAATAGTGGAGATTCCCTAAAGATCTGAAGCCAACTTTAATGCCTCAGAAAATGATGAGTTTTTTTTTTTCCATTTTTAAGGACTGCTATCTTGATTCCCCAGGTTTGTTACAGAGTAATGATGTCAATAGATAAATAGCATAAGCTTATTTCTTAACTTCTCACAGAACTGCTTGAGCTCTCCACAGGAGTGATTTCTGGCAGCCATCTTTTTGTTACTTGACTTTGTCCCTACCTAGCACAGTTTGGGCAATCAGTCTCTCCGTGGTGAATATGAAATATGGAAGAGAGACCCAGAGACTGGAAATCTTTGCGAACTGAGTCTGCTTAACAGTGGGTCTCTGGATGGAAGGCTATCATTACTCTGAGATCCCCGGAACCACACTGGTCCCCACCCTTCCTGAAAAGGGGTTGTTCAACTCTTCATTAGACTCTGTGACATATTCTAATACTCATTCAATAAGTCCTCTTTCCACATAAACCACTTTAGTTGATTCTGGTTCCTTGCTGCTACAGAAATCTCAATTAATGCAGGTCCCATTCCCACCTTAGGCTGGAGAGAAGTCCAAGGTTGGCTCCTATGGGTTCCTCGGAGGGTTACTGGCCCCTGTCTGCTCCTTTACAGTTTTGGGGCCAGAAGGAAGCTGCTGCCCAGAAAGATAATCTTATTTTACAGTGGGATCAGGAAAGCTGGTCTCTTGAATTTCTTCACAGTTCCACCTACTGCACAGATCAGTGCTAACATCAGATATAAGCAAGTCTCTGCCGATAATATTTTCACTGATGAAAGCTCTCCCTGTTCCTACTGCCCCATACTCGTATCACATGGACACCAACTCCATACTGCCAGGACCAGCCTTGGTGGTGGTGGTAGGAGGAAGAAAGTGATGACATCCATAATTGATTACTCAGGAAACTGGGTGTTTGGTGGTCGGTGGCACCAAGCGCAAGTTCTTATCCCCACTGCCTGCCAGGGCATCTTTGGCCATTATATAACCTTGTTCCCTGTGATACCAAAAATCTATACTCCTCTACAAATTACTATAATATCCTAATTTCAAGTTGAAGTTTGTCAGAAGAGCTGGAATCTTACATAATTACCATAATTCAGGACCCCAAAAAAAGACTGCGGGTAACAACATCATTTTCTATTATATTTGTACAGGGAAAGGTGAATGTGCTGAACGACTCCTGAGGGCATCTTGTTTTCAGTAAGAGCTCACACAGTCACATGGCTAAATTCCATCTATTTCATTCAGGATTTGATTCAGTTTTGTCACTGAGAAGGGAAAATGATCTTAGTAAATGTCCATCAAATGAGGGTTCTAGAACTCTACAACGTCATGATAATTTTTGCAAAGGATGAATCAAAAAGTTAAGTGTCCCCACTGCCAGATGTCATTGTGCCTGGGTCACTTCTTGGTTCTCTAAAAAATATGAACAAGGCATTTGAGTGACTTTAAGTCTAAGGAAATTGGTGTCTTTTAGTAGACAATTTCAGGTTGTGCCCTACAAATTGATAGTGAATATTCCCCTTTGGATAAAATCAAAACCTCTGGTTTGGATTATACTCTCTTTCTCCATTTTCAGAGACCAAAGAATTGAGTTTTCCACAAAAGTTATTGGTCTAAAGAAACAAAGCAACTTATTCCAATTTCTTGTGAAACAGAAAAAGAAGAGGGGCTGAATTATAAAAATGTAAAAATGGAAATGGCCTCTTAATCTCACTCCATACTTAAAGTTTGCAAGAAATTTCTTTTTTTTTTTTAAACAAGAAATTTCTTGAAACTGAATAAAAGCTTGTATAGGTTTTAGTTTTAGTAATCCAATCCAAGAGGCTTCTGGGTGGCTCAGTTGGCTAAGTGTTTGACTCTTGGTCTCGGCTGAGGTCTCAGTCTCAGGGTTGTGGGTTCAGGCCCCATGTTGGGCTCTACTTATACTTAAAATAATAAATAAATAAATAAAATCCTAAAGAGAACACACTATAGATGTAAAATATTTATTCAAGTTAAAAAGCAAAATCAAACTAAAATCCCCAAAATAAAACTCTCCCTTTCACCACACTCATCAAAATTAGAACCATTTCCTTGAAAGGAAGCAATTGCTTGGTTTGATTGAGTTGGCTTTTTTTTTTTAAGATTTTATTTATTTATTTGACACAGAGAGAGACAGTGAGAGAGGGAACACAAGCAGGGGGAGTGGGAGAGGGAGAAGCAGACTCCCCGCAGAGCAGGGAGCCCGATGCGGGGCTTGATCCCAGGACCCTGGGATCATGACCTGAGCCAAAGGCAGATGCTTAATGACTGAGCCACCCAGGTGCCCCTAGATAAAAATCTTTAAAAAAAAAATAAAAATAAATAAAACAATGAAGAAAGTCTGTCATTAACTTTTGAATGATTATGATGCACATTCCATTCTCTTACCATGATTGGTGAAGAAAGATCATGTCGAAAGTGCTATATTTCTCTGTCCAGCATGCCATGAAGAACAGAAACCCCCAGGGAGTTACAGGGGTTCCAAAAATCTTCCTAAGTAATCAGACCAAGGAACATTATGAAAATCCCTGCTCAGATCCTCAGTTCAAATAAGATCTATGTGGAACTTTAGCCCCAGAGCCTTATCATGCTCCAGGGTGAAAATGGTGGATTTCCCAAACATCTGGCAGCAACATAGGCTAAAACTGGGTGGAATGGACACTGAGAATTCCCACCTTCTCCTCGAACTGCAAGAGATGGTTTTTTTTTTTTTTCATTATTTAGAGAATACTTTATTAGTTTCTGTAATCAAGAGATGGTTTTAATTACTGCTCCAATCTAAACCACCCAGAGGCCTCTACAGAGCTCCACAGCACATTGGCCGTGTCCTTCTATCACTGACTCCCATCCCCACCCAATAACATGGCAGGAAGTGATGACCACCTTACATGTCCCACCTGGAGAGACTGCCAACCGGATGGTAATCTCTAGTGGAAAAGCCTGGCTGGAGGCAAGAAGTGACCAACTGCCCTCTACAGTTTTCATCTCTGTGAATTGGTGGCAGAGCAGGGTCCCTGCCTTCACTTCTTTGCTAAGAATAAAATGGCATGTGACTTGACAATGAAAAGATTCTGAGCACAGCCTCAGATGCCTTAAAGTAAGCATATGTTTTCTGAGGGATGAAAGAAACAGAGAGGCCCGAGGCATGTTGGATGCACGCTCTGAAAAGGAACTGATAATATGTTACATTTGCTAGTAGCCTTTTCCATTTTTCAAGTGGTTTTATACGTTTTCATGTGACTGCAACCTCTCATCAGCCCCTGTCGACGGCTTGGGTGGCTGCAAGCATCCTCCATTTTACACATGTGGTAAGAACAGCCTGCAGCCTGGCTAGAGATCCCACAGCTAGTGACTGGCAGCACCTGGGCTAGAACCTCTCTCTGCCTCTCGCACTTCCTCCAGAAGCAAGGCCCCTTTCTGCACACGGTTCTCTCCCCAGAGTGAAGGAACTGGAATATAAAATTGCTTGGTTTGATTGAGCTGGCTTTTTTTTTTTTTTTTGCTTCCATTCCTGTTTTGAATTCGTTCACTTTCCATCCCTTCCTTCCCACCTTCATATATTCCCTCTCCCTCCGCCTCCCACACTCTCTCTGAGCATGTTTCAGATGCTGCTTCACTCACTGCTTCGGCGGCAAACCGCCCTGCGTCACAGCCAATATTTGGAGCTCACAGATTACACAGCTGTGTCCTCAGACTGCCTGTTGCTTCTTCTCAGGGTTGGATGAATTATTAATATTATTATTATTATTACTACTATTATTTAATGGAGGAAGGGTGTTAGAGAGGGAAAGAACTGAATAATTACAGAATTAACAGCAGTTGGAGCTCACCTAATGACCCCCTTAGTGGGCCTGCAAGTCCAAGTTAGGGACATTCCGGGGGTGGTAAATACCCCAGGGTAAAAGGCTTCCAGGGTTACAGTAGTTTTCATTTACCTGACGGGTCAATATCTTGACGTGCAACAATCAAAAAGACGATCAACGGAGTTCTCAAGTCACTCCCCTCACTTACGGCTGAGTTGTGAATGGGGGACGTTGGAGGGGGGCCCGGTGTGCTGGGGGCTGTCGGCCTGGCCTCCCCACCTCGCACTGAGTTCACACGGACACACAAGGTGCAGAGGGCCACAGAAAGGGAATAAGGGAAAATCTGAAGGCTACTTCGTCATCCTGCCCAGAGGGAAAAGAACTCGGAAACTGTCAAAGGTAAGGTTCTACTCTGGTCCTCTCTTCTTTTTTTTCCACAGCAAAATTGCTCAGTCCGCTCTTGCCATGACAAACACGTGCACTGAGCTCCTCAAGGGGACACAGAGACGTGGGCCTCACGGGCCTCAGCAGTAATAAAGATTTTACCAGCTGCACTGGGCGTTGCTGTGGCATCCAACTATTGCTGTCAGGCTAATAAGAAAACAGATTCACTGTGGCGAATCAAGTAAATAAACATGCCTGGGAAACACTATGGCAGCAGATAACACAGAGAAAAAATGAGAATTGGTACTATTTTTAGTGCTAGCTCTCTGATTATAATTGTACTTGAAGAGCAACTAGCATGAACAATATAAAGGCAAAGTTAATTTCAGATCCTGAGCTTGCTACACAGTTCTTAGATGATTCAAAATGCAATGTGATCTACAGTCATTTTTCCACTGTGTGACAAGGAAACTTGGAGCTCTCTAAGTAGCTGCTGGGAGGCTCGTGGGCAAATGGAAGTTAAGGGAAGTTGTTTATGGAAAGATTTTTTTATTTAAAAAAATCTTATATATATATGTGTATATATATATATTTAAAAAAAATCTTATATGGTGTATCCCAGTCTCCCTCTCAAGCTAGCATTTACTGAAGACTTACAATGTGCCAGGTACTGTATTAAATTATCTCAATTAATTATCATATCAACCTGTGAAGTAGGTTCCATTATTGTTTTCATCTTACGAAAGCCATATAGCTTGTAAAGATGGAGCTCGAATTTGAACCTAGTCTCTCTGATTCTAGAGCCAAATTGTTGTGCTGTTGTAGATGAAGACAGGACATAACTCACGCTTCCACCTTCTGTGCTTTGATGAAAAAAGGAATCGTGCCCCTCTACCTGCACTGAGTACATACACATCCATCCCCAAGAACAGGGCCCCAAGGTTGCTGATGGGAGCAGAGCAGCCCTAGTGAGGCAGAAAACAAAACAAAACAGAAACAGTGGCTACAGCCTTCCCAACACACCTCACATACCTTCCCCTGTGGAACTGTAGAGCTGAGGACCTTCTCCCATGCTCAATCCAGGCCTGGAAACTCTGCTGAGCCTCACGTCTCATCCCTCTTCCCAGATCAGAATACTGAGAAGCAGACATTCAGGTCCAACATTTAACCACTACTCTTGCTATTGTCTAAGGAAGCCGAATGGCTCTGAGACTTACTCTCACAGCTTTACTCTTCTTCCTTCTCCTGCTTTTGAGCTACAAAGTAGCCAAGTTCCATCTCACTAAATGTGGGTATGAAAACAAACAACTTTCATTCATATAAACTATACCAGAGGCTGAGCATACAGGATCAATGAGGTGAGGAACAAATTTGCTCTACATTATGTGATGCTCTGGTGCTAATGTACTCGGTGCATATGTGCATGGGAGGATCTATGAACAGAGCTCCACTGTTAATCACTGTAAGTTTTCAGACTAAAAAAAAAAAAAATGAGAATCAAATCAAACTGCAAGCATAGAACTAAGGGGAAAACACACCATGCTTGCTGACTGACTATAAGGTCCTATGATATGGTGTTGCTGATCTCATTCCCAACAGTCTGGAAACACTTTTTTTTAGACAGAACTTTCTAACTTCGTAATGGAAGTTAGTGGGACTATAGTTTTGCCTTTAAGGAAAAGTCTTATACAGATAATTAGACTGGAATACATTTGTATCCATTTAAGAGCTTTTCACTTCCAAGTGACAGAGGATCTAACTCAAACCAGCTTAAGTACAAAAGGAATTATTAGCTTATGTAACAGGCATAGGGCTGGCTTCTGGCACAGACTAATCCAAGGGCTCAAACTGTCACCGGAGTCTGTTCTCTCTCCACACCTGAGTTCTGCTCTCCTTCACGTAGCTTTCATTGTCAGTGTCCACTTGGTGGCAGAAATGATTGTCAGCCACTCCTGTCCTTCACTCTCCAGAGTTCAAGGGGAGTTTGAAGAAAAAGTGTTCTGGGTTCTACTCTGACTGGCTTACCTTGTTTCAGGGGCTCATCCTGGATCACATCCCTGTGGTCAGGAGGATTGAGTGGATTCTTTGGCAAAACCAAATCACATGTCCACCCTCCACAAGGGCTAAGAGAAGAAGGGTGAGTCCTCACTGAAAATTCAAGGAATTATTTTCAAACAAAGGGGGAAAAGAGGCCTAAAATCAACAGATGTCCTCTAATGCATCTCTTCATAAAACAGAAGTACTTGTATTCACTTATTAAAATTATTCAGTGCCAAGATCTGAAACATCTAAGTGTGAGTATGCACAAGCTTTTCCCCCTAATGTAGCATCCTTAGACGAACCTAAAATATTGCCACATACGTTAAAGCTTTGGGTACCTGCTGGCATGGATATGCTTGCAAAACTTACACAGATTAAAAAAAAAATTTTTTTTAATCACACAGATCAAAAGTTAGAAAATTTAAATCAATGACCAAGACCAAAGAATCTTATATTTTTATCTCAGATTGGCTCTTAACTCATAAAATGTTATCCTGATAAATTTATGTAACCCTTCTGCGCTCATTTTCCATATTTCCAGATTGCTTTCCTTTCACGAAGGATGTGCCTGTGTGTCACATCTCTTCCGTGTGTCCCTCCAGATCACCTCTCCACCCTTCTCCAAACTCATCTCTGCCCTGAGAAACTAATTTCTTCGGATTGCATTCGCACGTTCCTTTATCCTCCGCATTCTGGTTGGGTTCAGCCAGTGGGGAGACCTGGTGGGAGATCAGGAGAGGAAAGGAGAGTGGGGAGCAAGCTGTATCTCTCAACCAAAGGTCACTAAGGTCCCAATGCCTATCAGAGGTGTCCTCTCTTCATGACACTCTCTCAAATTTCCCACAGGCCTGGGGCTGGTAAGGGAGGCCGCAGTTCCTGCACATCCATGTGGTTCTCCTAGTCCCTCCCACACCTTTGTAAATAGTCCTTTTACTAAACCCTCCACCAGTGTTCCAACTTTGAGGGTATCATCTGTTTTCTACTGGGACCCTGATTAAGACAGTCTATAAAATTTTGATGGAGAGGGGAGCAAAGAGAAATGGAAAGGGTAACCAGGGACTACAGATCAAGAAGTAGACCTAATTATCTGATAAGCAACAAAATACTACAAATGGCGCCAACCAATTTGATGTTTGGGTTAATTTACTTTTTCATTTCAATAGATCTTTAAAACCCCCACATTAGAGATGGAAACTACAAGATTAATATCAATACTCACTGAAAGTTTTCCACTTCAGAGGGAGTTTTAGCACATGCCTTAGCTACGATTTTGGTGAACTAGAGAGGTGAAAGGAATGAGGGCAGTCCAGGAAAAACTGAATACAATCCTTTTGAACTCTTCCCTTCTAGGTGCTTCTTTCATAACAAGTACCATTCACAATTCCTCACACTCATTCCTGGCTCAGAGGAACCAGCTATTTCTATCAGAATCATTGATGTTTTTCAGAGCATTTGTTCCCTTTGCCAAAGTTCAGATGATTACGATGGCAAGAAGAGGAGCAGTGAGGGAAAGAGAAAGTCCTAGAGGGATCATAGGAGGGTGAACTGAAGTGACAGAATGAGAAGATGGAGAGTGAGACCATGCATGAGAGGTGAGCACTGAGAGAACATGACTGCCGAGGAGAGTGAGGCACTAAGAAGATGGAACAGACAAGAGAGAGGAACAGGGGGACCAGATGGTTGGATCACTGGATATTATGCAGGGAGATTAATTTGTGGGGGAGGGGACTGGCAAAGACTACATGGTTGCTCAGTAACCACAGAACAATAACCTGGAAGCATTTAGCCTACATTCTACTGGGAAAAAAGGGCCACTGTCCTGTATGGTTCTGCAATTGTTAGAGATTTGTTTCTTTTTTTAAATGATTAATTACAACTCACCTGTCTCTGAAAGGAAATTACTTGACTCTTAGAAAAACATTTTCATTAAACAGAACCACCATTGAGTAGGCTTCTATCAAGCAGGTCTGGTACTGATGCAGAGAAATAAAGTAATCAAGATAAGAAAAACATAAGGTGCTTCCAGTAGATATGAAATGGAACTGAAACATACATAGATGTTTCCTATAGAAAATATTTGGCATTGTTTGGCTCTCCAGCATCCTTTCCATTTCCTAAAAGTGTTCTGAATTTTCTCCAAAAAATCATTTTCTCATTCTCACCCAGAGTTTGCAAGAATTAGACCCTCTCAAACCAAGGGCTGATGTGACTAAAAGCCAATCAGACTTAAGCTAATCAGCATGTCCCATGCCCCTGGCCATAGTGATCTGATTAGGAATCAGAGCCAATAAGATATGCTGGAACTTCTGAGATGAAGAAATTTCCTCTCTCTCCTTCAAAAGCCACTTAAAGAGAATTTTTTCTCCTAGAAAGAATACATAATTTGAAGATGAAATATCTAGAACTGCTGCAGCCATTTTACAATCTGGAAGGAAAAGTGTCAGGGGGACCCCAAGGCATGAGGCTTTTATCTAGGAGGGCAGAGCAATGTGACATCATTTGAGCCATCAGATCAAGATTTTTTAGCCATGTGTATCCACTTTCACAGCTTAAAGCAATTTGAGTGTTCTGTCACTTGCAACCACAAGAATCCTGGAGGAGTGAATTCCATACCTGGGTTGATGCAAGGTCAGATGATCTCCCAATCTGTGGTAAAAAACGTGGTAAAAAAAAAAAAGCAAAAGCCTACATGATTGGGACAGTGTATTAGATTGGGGTTGCTGGGCCTACTGATCATCTAAGTCATCAGGAAACTTGGCAAAAATACATGTAAAAACTTGACAATCAATGACTTTAGGAAATTACTTTTAAAAAACAGGTGAATTGAGAAAGAGAACTAAGATAAACATAATTAATGAGCTACATCTAAAAGAGGAGGGAAAGAATGTTAAAAGATATAGGCAAATTCCATTCTCTTAATCCAAGTATTATTTATTTAGTCATTTAAGAACAAAGAACTGTGCTAGAACTTGATAGAGGTGATTACAAAGCACTGTAAGACAAAATCTATCCACTCAAGGTAATTTTTTAATCAGATAAGGAAGCTAAACATGTATGCTTATAGTCAATTGCAACTCAGTACAAGGCAAGTGCTGAGAAATTATTTCCATAATCTTTAACAGCTTACTAAGCATATTCACACTCATTATATCATTTGATTCTGACAACAGCCCTTTGAGATAGGCAGTTGCACTTCCCTATTTGGCATAGATAAAGAAACTGAGACTCAAAGTATGTAAAAATAAATATCAATAAATGTCACTGTGGCATTATTTAAAAGAAAAGAAAACTAAAAACTGCCTAAATATCCATATATAGTGGAGTAGCTAAATACATTATGTTCCTCCATTCAAGAGAATGGTAGGAAGCTGTTAAAAAATAAGGAGGTGAAGTCCCCTTTTGGGTAGAATGGAGTAAGCCCCGTCCACCCTATCTCCCACTGAGTTAGGACTGCCAGATTTAAGAATCAAAATATAGAATATTCATTTACATTTGATTTTCAGATAAACAAATTTTTTAGTATAATATTTGATAAACTTATACTAAAAAGTTATGCAGGATGTCTTGTATTTTATCTGGCGAGCCTAGACTGAATGCAACTAAAAATCTAGACAAAATGCATAGAGAAGTTATCTGAAGACTCTGAACAGTGAATGGTAGCAGGAAGATTGAGAAACAAGAACTTGAATTATGAACAATCTGGTGGTGAATTTCCGGGGTTTGTTTGTTTTCTTCCTCATCTCCCAGCCTGGACTGAAAAGCAACCCAAATCCCGGAGCTGTGGATCCAGCACAGAGAGCAAGAACTCCAAGAGAATCTCTCTCTTTCTGGTCTCAGGAGTGAGAAATGGGGCCCTCTATAGTACAGAAAAAATGGGGAGGATCCTCTGGTTTCCTTCCTTCCTTCCCTCCCTCCCTTACTCTCTCCCTTCCTCCTTCCTCCCTCCCTCTCTTCCTTCCTCCCCTCCTCCTTCCTCCCTCCCTCCCTCCCTTCCTCCCTTCTTCCCATCTTTCTTTCTCATCCTATTGAAGATCTCAAGAAATCCACAGTCTCAAACCAGCTGGGTAGTGGCTAGACAGAGACAGCAGCAGTGGCCAGTCAGGCACTTAAAACTCAGGAGAATTCTTTCTCTCTGACAAGAAGAATGGCAATCTGTAGCATGTAGGGGAAAACCCCACTGTTTTTTCCTCTATTTATATCTTCCTACTTCTTAGATATAATGGTGGACCAAACTGCAAGAAGTGTGTCATTGGGTGGAGAGATCAAATACTCTGCTTTCTAGCCAAAGGACCAGAAAGAGCTATCTTTGGGTGCCAGAGAGTGTTGGAGATTGAGAAGAGGAGGCTCAAAAAAGGAACCCACATAATGATGATGAAATCCTGGGCTCGCCCTTGATATATGAAATGATCCAAAATAGTACACCAAAGCTTGAGAACTGAACTATCAGGTAGACTACCACCCAGGATCCAGTTTGCCCATTGAGTGGTGAACATATGTGGACAGACTTGTATAGCATTGCAAAAAATGAGCTGCATTAGAAACACAGTCCCCAGAAAGCAAGTAGGAACCTGCAGCCTAAACATAATTGGATTGAATGCCTAATGAACGTGGTAGCCAGCTTCCAAGATGACCCCAATGATCCCACATCCTGGTATTCACACCCTTGTGTTGCTCAATCCCATGCTATACAAAATTAGTCTGTGTGACCAACAGAATATGGCAGAAGTGATTATTTGCCTCTTTTGAGGTTATAAACACTTGGTTTTAATCTTGGGTTCACTCTGTCTTGGATCTTTCTATCTGAGGGAAGCTTATGTCATGAGCAACCCTATGGAGTGACAAAGAACTGAAATTTCCTGTCAACATCTACATAAATGATCTTGGAAGTGGATCCTCAAGACCCAATCAAGCCTCCAATGACTATGGACCAGACTAACACTTTGTTTGAAGCTTCATGACAGCCCCTAAACCAGATCTACTCAACTAAGTCACTCCCAGATCTCTGACACCCAGAAATTGTGTAATAATAAATGTTGTCCTGTTTTAAGCTACTGGGTTTGGGGTAGTTTGTTATGTAGCAGTATATAATATGCCTACCAAAACAAACAGGCAAAGGGGTGTCTGGGTGGTTCAGTCTGTTAGGCATCCAACTCTTGATTTCAACTCAGATCATGATCTCAGGGTCATGAGATCAAGTCCCACGTCAGGCTCCGTGCTGGGCATGAAACCTGCTTAAGATTCTCTCTCTCCCTCTCCCTCTTCCCCTCCCCACCTCTATAAAAACAAACAAACAAAAAACAAGCAAAAATGCTACATTCTCCATAGTATTCAAACAAGATATAGATTCTCATAACATAACACTCATATGATGCAATGTCAGTGATACAATCCAAATCACCTGACATATGAAAAACTGAGAAAAATCTCAACAATTTGCAAGGAAAAAGACAATCAACAACAAGAAATAAAAAACCCAAGTTTAAAGTGTTGGCAAGGATCTTAGATTTATACCTAAGTACTTCATTTTTTTAAAAGAACTATTATAAATTGTATTTTTATTTCATTTTCCAATTGTCTGTTGCTAGTACATAAAATATAATTTTTATATTGAACTTGTATCCTGTAATTTTGCTAAATTCACATGTTAGTTCTAGAAGCTGTTTAGTAGATTCCTTAAGATTTCCTATGTGGACACAATCATGCTGAGTAAAAGAATCCAGTCTCAAAATGTCTGCATGATTCCACTTATAAGACAGTCTGAGAAAGGCAAAATTATAGGGATAGTTACAAGGTGGGGAGGAGGATTTAATGTTCTGATGTAAATGTTCTCTATTCTAAATATGATGTTGGTTCTACAAATTAACATATGTGTTAAGACTCATAAAACTAGGGGTGCCTGGTGGGTCAGTCATTAAGTGTCTGCCTTCAGCTCAGGTCATAACCCCAGAGTCCTGGAATCGAGCCCCACATCGCATCGGGCTCCCTGCTCCGTGGGAAACCTGTTCTCCCTCTGCCCCTGCTTGTGTTCCCTCTCTTGCTATCTCTCTCTGTCTGTCAAATAAATAAATAAAGTCTTTAAAAAAAAAGAGAGACTCATAGAACCATACACCAAAAAATTAAGTGCATGAATTATTTAAAATTCAAAGGATAATTTGAATATAATTGAATAATTGAATATAAATAAAAACTACTTAAAATGAGGGAAGATGTATATAAATATATTACTTATAAAAAGTCACAGGGGCGCCTGGGTGGCTCAGTCATTAAGCGTCTGCCTTCGGCTCAGGTCATGATCCCAGAGTCCTGGGATCGAGTCCCGCATAGGGTTCCCTGCTCGGCGGGGAGTCTGCTTCTCCCTCTCCCACTCTCCCTGCTTGTGTTCCCTCTTTTACTGTGTCTCTCTCTGTCAAATAAATAAAATCTTTAAAAAAAAAAAGTCACAGAAGTTGTTATATAGTAAGAATTCATTATTCTAGGGGAAATATGTGAATGCATATGCATGCATATAACATGTGTTTGCATGTATGTATTACATGAATATAGAAATATTTTTTCTATTCTTAATAAAAATGGATATAGAAATATCTTTAAGGGTCTGAAGCAAACTCTTAAGCAGAATTGGGAAAGAGTCGGAAATTTTACTTACATAGAGTAAATTTTTAAATGATATTTGCTACAACAAACTTGTATAAGTTTGTAACATTGCTTAAATTAACATTTGTGTGATGAGAGAAACTGAGGCTCAGATAAATTAAATGTCTTGTTCAAGGTCATACAGTGACAGAATCAAAAGGATTCTAACATATGCCTAATATTATTCTCAATAAGTGACAAAAAATTAAATTCTAAAGAAAGTCAGAAAGGGGAGAGAGACTGTGAAAGACTCTATGGAGGAAGAGGCATTTGGGGTCACTCCTTAAAGGATAAAAATAATTTCAAAGGTGGAGATAATGGAAAATCATTTTTGATAAAAAGAAGATCTTGAGTATAAGAGCAGGGGCGAAAAAAGTATAGCTTGTTTAGAATGTTCCTGGTTAATTAGATCAATTATATAGGTATACATATGGTATTAGTATAAAATGATGCAGAAATGTTACAGGACACAGAACTTTGAAAGACTGTGTGGGGTTTGGTAATTAGGATACATTTATAGCCTTTAGTGAAATTTCAGGGGAAAGAAGCCAGAATGCAAGACGTTAAAGATGAGTGAATAATATGTAAGTAAGGTACAGGAATATGTTTGGAATAAGAAAAGGACAGGAGAGTAAGTAAAGAGAAAATGCATCAATGAAAGAATTTGGGGCAGATCGAGGTTTATGATAAAGGACAAAAGGCATTTATAAGACAATCTGGAAAAGGCAAAATTCTAGGGACAGTTACAAGGTGGGGAGAGGGTTTAACTACAAATTGGCAAAGGGAGGGAATTTTTGGAGTGATGTAAATGTTCTTTACTTCTCTCATTGAAATGTGGGGTCTATGGTCCTTCTCCCTTTGAGTATAGGGGAGATTTATGACTGTTTCAACTAATAGAGTGTAACATATACGAATACTAAGATAGAGGTTAAGATAAAAGGAAATGCAGCTTCCATCTTGCTCACCGGAATACTCACACTCAGAGTTTCAAATCACCTCTTGAACAGAGGACAGTTTTGAGTCCACCATGCTATGAGAAAGCCAGGCCAAATGGAGATGCCTTGTGTAAGTGCACCAGTTGGCAGTATTTGCGTTTGATCCTCCTACACCATACATCAAACATGTAAGTAAATGAGTCTTCCAATGACCCCAGTCTCCAGCCTCTCAGTCTTCTCAGGTAAGACCCCCAGCTATCATGGAGCAGTGATAAATCACATTGACTGTGATTGTGACCAAATTCCTGACTCACAGGTAATAAGATTTTTCACAAATATTGTGGTGTTTTGTTATGCCACAATAACTAGAAGAGATGACTTCCAATTAGTGGAAAACCACTGTCATATGTTTAATGGGCTATGATGCAAGTTGAGGGAGGAAGTAGTAAAAGATGAATCCTGGTCTCAAGAAATTTATAATCAGGAGGCAAAATAAGATATGTTCATAATCACCCAACCACATATAACCATACATAACCACCCAAGAAGGTAGAAAGTTGGTAATGCTGCTAGTGACAATTTTTTTCAAAAGGTTTGCAGCAAAAAATCAGGGTGGGACTAGAGTTTTGAGGAGTTAAAGTGCTTGGAATTACTAAAGTGAATGTTTTAGGAGGGCAACAAGACATGCCTAAAAAGATTGTTCAACAGCAATGAGGACCCAGCCAGATTTAATAGCGTGGATTTGAAAAGGTCATATCAGCCCAGTTGGATCACGTCTTCTAGCTATATCTAACAGTTTGGAGGAAAAAGTTGAAAATTCAACAGTGGGAAAGATCTGGTTTTGATCTGGCATGACAACTACTTGCACATTCCTTAATTCATTTAGCAAACATGTACTGAACACCAACTATATGCCAGACCCAATGTACAAAAAGAATAAAAATTATGTGTGGTATAACTGAGTTTAGAAGTATACTAAAATATGGAGGCTTTGAGGAAACTTAGGAATTTTTTTCCAGTGGAAATGAGATAGACCTGCCTTTTAGTATTTGTATTAAAATGAGCACAAACATCATGATTAAGAGAAAGTAAGCTTCAGATAAATTAAGGTCCCCTGCATTCTTGAGATTATATAATTAAGTAGGACCTGAAATGAGATCTGAGGGGTGGTAAGGATTGCAAGGAGTCATCACTAACAATACCTGAAGTCTGTTCAATTAAGTTTTAACTTCTCTTGGTCTGACTTAATCTCTTAGAATGGATGATGGCTAGCTGTGATTTCAAGAATAGGTAGTTATTTCCCCAAAAATATATTTCAAAGTTTGGCTGGATTTATTTGCAGGGAAGCTTATGTTTAGCCCTATTTTTTTTTAATTTTTTTTACATTTTAAAAATTTTATTATGTTATGTTAATCACCATACATTACATCATTAGTTTTTGGTGTAATGTTCCATGATTCATTGTTTGCGTATAACACCCAGTGCTCCATTCAGTACGTGCCCTCTTTAATACCCATCACCAGGCTAACCCATCCCCCATCCCCCTCCCCTCTAGAACCCTAAGTTTGTTTCTCAGAGTCCATAGTCTCTCATGGTTCATCTCCCCCTCCAATTTCCCCCCCTTCATTTTTCCCTTCCTACTCTCTTCTTTTTTTTTAACATATAATATATTATTTGTTTCAGAGGTACAGGTCTGTGGTTCGACATATCAGATAAAGGGCTAGTATCCAAAATCTATAAAGAACATATCAAACTCAACACCCAAAGAACAAATAATCCAATCAAGAGATGGGCAGAAGACATGAACAGACATTTTTCCAAAGAAGACATCCAAATGGCCAACAGACACATGAAAAAGTGCTCAACATCGCTCGGCATCAGGGAAATCCAAATCAAAACCTCAATGAGATACCACCTCACACCAGTCAGAATGGCTAAAATTAACCAGTCAGGAAACGATAGATGTTGGCGGGGATGTGGAGAAAGGGGAACCCCCCTACACTGTTGGTGGGAATGCAAGCTGGGTGCAGCCACTCTGGAAAACAGTATGGAAGTTCCTCAAAAAGTTGAAAATAGAGCTGCCCTAGGACCCAGCAATTGCACTATTGGCTATTTACCCCAAAGATACAAATGTAGTGATCCGAAGGGGTATGTGCACCCCAATGTTTATAGCAGCAATGTCCACAATAGCCAAACTATGGAAAGAGCCCAAGACGTCCATCGACAGATGAATGGATAAAGAAGATGTGGTATATATATACAATGGAATATTATGCAGCCATCAAAAGGAATGAAATCTTGCCATTTGCAACGACGTGGATGGAACCGGAGGGTATTATGCTGAGCGAAATAAGTCAATCAGAGAAAGACATGTATCATATGATCTCACTGATATGAGGAATTCTTAATCTCAGGAAACAAACTGAGGGTTGCTGGAGTGGTTGGGGGTGGGAGGGATGGGGTGGCTGGGTGATAGACACTGGAGAGGGTATGTGCTATGGTGAGCACTGTGAATTGTGTAAGACTGTTGAATCACAGATCTGTACCTCGGAAACAAATATGTTTAGCCCTATTAAAGACCAATGTTTCCCATGTTTAGGGTTTAAAAGAATCTTCAGTGCTCTGAAAACTGAGAAGTGTCCTGACATTATCCTTCTCAACAGTTATTGAACAATAATTTCAGCTGTTTTGGGATGCTTATTTTCAGAACTTTCTAATACATAATAGTAATCTTTGGTCCATATTTTTTAATATATTAACTAAAGATAAATGATGTTCTGTAGCCATGGGTCTATGAGTTGTTTCAGGGCAGGATGCACCAGCCTATCAGCATTGTTTACTAATTATAATTGGATTTATTATTCATACTTGGTGTTAGTGGAACCAGGTAGATTTGTCAGTTAAGTCTGATCACATAATGTTATGGTCCTATGTGATCAGCTCACTGCAAGAGATCTGGATTAAGAGCAGTCTTTGGGCTTCCTGGTAATAATGTTCTTTGCACACACCATGGTGGTGGTTTGAGACCTAGAGACAAAGCATGCCTAATTCCACCCAGCAATGGGTAAACAAAGAAACCTAGACATCAAATCTCCAGACACTTGA
Organism: Leptonychotes weddellii; assembly: GCF_054177405.1. Lineage (NCBI taxonomy): Eukaryota > Metazoa > Chordata > Mammalia > Carnivora > Phocidae > Leptonychotes > Leptonychotes weddellii. Next base: position 77,488,505 of record NC_138373.1, read on the forward strand.
AGTATGTATCTTTTTTTAGATATTGTTGTACTGAATTCTTTGCCTGTAATAAAACAGCTCTTTGAGTATAAATGATTTGAGTCCTGTGAGCCTTTTCAGCAATCAGTATTGAAACTCATAAGGTGATTAGTGAACAGAGCAAGGTGGATAGGAAGGCATGAAGAAGATCTCTAAGGGGAAAACACATCTATTTATTCAGCCTTTATTGAATGTTTATGGTTCCAAAAATCTCACTAGGCAACTGGCAGACAAAAATGACTCAAGCATGACCTTTGATCATAAGACATTCACATTGTGAAGAAAAATATAGACACTCAAGCAAAATATCACAACCAATTGTAATAACTGCTGAAATAGGAGTGTACAAAAGCAACAAGGGAAAGAGTAAATCTTTTTGAGAGTTGTTAGGGCTTTGTATTTAAGCGTAATCATAAAGAATGGTCATGAGTTATCAAAAAGTAAAAGAGAGAGAGAGAGAGAGAGAAAGGCAAAGAATACATTCAAAGAAATAGAGGTATGATATTGTTTATAAATTTTCATCAATAGAGATCTATTTAAGTAAACTGTAGTAATGTTTATGCAAGTGAATACTGTATAGTCATTAAAAATAATAGGAAAATTCTCTATATGCTAATTAAGAAATATATCCACAACAATGTAGAATACATTTTTATACTTTTAATCCTAGAAGAAGACTATGGCCAAGACATAAGTCTTAGTTTTTATAATCAAAACAATGAGGCAGAGAAATATTTGAAGAAACATTAGTGGTAATCTTCCAAAACAAATTAAAGACATTAAGCCACAAATTAAGAAGTCTTATGAATAGCAAGCAGAATAAATATAAAGAAAACTACACTCAGAGGTATAACAATAAAATTGATAAAAGCAAAACAAACAAAAAAATAAGGAAAAATCTAAAAAGCTGTCTTAGAAATAAGACTACCTTCAAAGGGCTAACAATTTGACTTTTGCATAATATCCCAACAGAGATAATAAGAGCCAGAAGATAATGGAGTTACATTTTCAAAGTGTTGAAAGAAATAACATCTTCAAAATGTTGAAAGAAATAACATCCAAAAATTATATAGCCAGAAAAATTATCAAAAATTTAGATGCAACAAACTCATTAATAATGACTCAGAAATAGTAAAATGTAACCAAGCTAATAGAGGGAAGGAGGCAGAATAGTAAAAAGTATTCAGTACAAAATAAGTCAAGAAAGGAAAGAAAAAGGAATACAGGATAGGTGAAATAAATAGAAAAGAAATAGTAAAATGGAATATTAAAACATAGCATATACCCATAATTAAATGTAAATGGCTTAATGTTTTAATTTTTCCAAAAGTACATTTTTTAGGATGGGTTTAAAAATAGCAACTGTATACTACTTATAATTACACTACTTATAACTGTATACTACTTATGATGTAAAATACAAGGTCATGTTAGCTAGCCACAAAATATATCCCCCCCCACAATGATTCCCAACTCCCAGTATTCATGCCCTTTTGTAGTCCCCTCCCCTCGAATCTGGGGTAGATTTGTGGCTTGCTTTGGACCAAGAAAATGTAATGTAAATGATGCTTTGTGACTTTCAAGGGTAGGTCAAAAGAAGCCTGTATCACTCACCTTAATTTCTTGGAAAATGTGCTCTGAGGAAAGATAGTCACCATGTAAGAAGTACAAATACTCTAAAATTACCATGTCTTCATAGGGCAAAAGAAAAAAAGAGAAAGAGCAAGAGAGACAAACCAAGAAACAGACTCTAAACTCTAGAGAACAAACGGATGATTACCAGAGGGGAGGTGTGGGGCGGCGGTGGGTGGGTGGGGGGTTTAAATAGGTGAAGGGAATTAAGAGTAAGTATACTTATCATGATGAGCACTGAGTAATATGTGGAATTGTTGAATTACTATATTGTACAGCTGAAATTAATGTAACACTGTATGTGAACTACAAGAGAATTAAAATTAAAAACTTAATAAAAAATCACCATGCTTTCAGAAATACAGATTGAAAGGAACTGTACCCAAGTAATGTACCCAACAAACCTAATCTATACCTGGACATAATTTAGACAATGAAATCCTGGATTTTAAGATGGAGCCTAATGCCACAGAGGAATGAAATGCTGGGGGCCCTGGTAGAGGAGTACATGTGGGAGGGATGGGAACCATTGCAAGTCAGGGAGCAAGTGGTAACTAGGTCTTCAAAAATAGCCTTCTAGTGAATCACACCGCTCAGTATTTACACTCCTGTGTAGCCCCTTCCTCCCTGAATCTGAGCCAGACCTCTAATTCACTTTGGACTAATAGAATATGGCAGAGTGGCGTCATGTGACCTCCACAGCTATATCACAAGAAGCCTATGGCTTTTGCCTTACTCTCTTCAAAGATGCATCCTGGGGGAAGCCGGTCACAACCGTCCAAATCAAACCCTTGCAAATTCCAGCTACCATATGACTATGACTGCAACTGCATGATGGAACCCCTTCCCAAATGAGAGCTGCTGACCTATGCCAAATCAACCCCCAGAGCCATGAGAGATAATAACACATTGTTACTTTAAGCCACTACATTTTGGAGGGGCGCCTGGGTGGCTCAGATGGTTAAGCGTCTGCCTTCCGCCCGCATCATGATCCCAGGATCGAGTGTGGATCGAGCCCCACATTGGGCTCCCTGCTGAGCAGGGAGCCTGCCCCTCCCTCTCCCTCTGCCTGCTGCTTCCCCTGCTTGTACTCTCTCTCTCTCTCTCTCAAAAATAAATAAAATCTTTTTAAAAAAAAAGCCACTACATTTTTTTCCCACTTTCCTGAACTTTATTAAAGAAAAAGCAATGATGGTAAATCTTGAGAACATAGTCAATTTTCTAGGATTCTTCCCTTGAAAATGTGACATTTGATTTTCAAACACATGCCAGAGCGTACATGGTTCCCAATTGTACTAAGTAAGTGAGAAGCTGAAATCCTAAGATGTTCATCTTCCAACTTTCCCCAGTCTGTGGTCTGTCTTTGGATCAGCAATAATTGCCTGGACAGCTACTATGGCTTCATTAATTTTGTCTGTAGCTCTCTGAGCTCTTCTATATGCAGCAATCGCAGAATTTGAGCAGCTTCATTAAGAACTGCATCTCCTGTGTCAAAACCAAGAATATGTTTGTCTAAAGCAACAGGCAAGCCCTCTTTCGTTTGATTTGCTTTAGCAACTGCATCCTGGGTCAGGCGCTCCTGGACCAAAATTCGAATTGCCTTAAGCATTACCAGGTAATTGTCATGACGCTGAATCTGAAGGTCAGCCAAAGCCATTACACCAGCCTTAAAATCAGGATTATTTACATCCAAGTTGATCAATGGCTCTGCATTTTTAGCTGCATTTTCAGCATTTTTTTGTATTATCAGGTACCAAGTCCTTGTATTTTTCAGCATTATCTCCATATTCAAGTCTAACAGCTAAACCAAGAAGTCAGTCAATTGCTTCTTGTCGATCTTGAATCTTGAAAGGACAGTTAACATCTTTGAGATACTTTTCAAAGAACTTGGGCCAGTCACTGCTGTGGATGTTTCTTAAATTACCTCTGTCTTCAGTCTTGTAGTGTCTGATTTTCTGGTCTTCAAGCCAAACAATAAAGTTTCTAAATGCTGTTTCATCTTTGCAGTTGAAGCCAGTCGGGTTGTGGTAGTCGAGGGCCGTCAGCTTGCATCGGAACATGGTCCCCGCGTCTTGCTCTGGTCCCCCGGGGCTTCGGCCGGGAGAGGACAGGCCAAAAGCCACTACATTTTGGAATGTTCTGTCATGCATCAACAGATAACTGAAACAGGATTAAAAGGCTTAAAATAAAGAGATAAAAAATAAACATACTAGACAAACCCTAAAAGAAAGTTGTAACTATAGTAATAACAAAGTAGACAAAATGTAAACAGCATTATTAGAGATTAAGGCAAATTTCACAATGATAAAAGATTTAATTCTCTAGGAAGATAAAAATTTTAAATGTGTATAAACCTGATAACAAATTCTCAAAATATATAAAGCTAACAAAGTGATAAAACTCTAAGGAAGACTAGACAAATCCACAATCACATTGGGCAATTTTAACAATCTGTTTCATTTACTGGTAGATTAAGCAGAGGAAAGAAATCATTAAGGACAGAAGATTTGAACAATAAAACTAACAAATATGAATACTAGATATATATAGAACACTGCACTCAACAGCTATAGAATACATATACCTTTTAACTGTCCATAAAACATTTGCAAAAAAATAGATTATAAACTGGTCCAGAAAAGAAATAACAAATTTCAAAAGAATGATATAGTACAGAGAAAGACAATTATCATATGGTTTCACTCATATGTGGAATATAAGAAATAGCACAGAGGATCATAGGGAAAGGGAGGGAAAACTGAATGGGAAGAAATCTGAGAGGGAGACAAACCACGAGAGACTCTTGACCCTGGGAAACAAACTGAGGGTTGTGGAAGGGGGAAGTGGGTGGGGTAACTGGGTGGTAGGCATTAAGGAGGGCACAGGATGTGATTAGCACTGGGTGTTATATGCAACTGATGAATTATTGAACACTACATTTGAAACTAATGATGTACTATATGTTTGCTAATTGAATTTAAATTTTAAAAAAAGAATGATATGGTATAAAATATGTCCAGTACCACAAGGCAATTAAGCTAAAAATTAACAAGAGAAAGATAACTAAAGATCATATCTTTGGAAATTAAGAAATACACTATAAATAAGATATATTTTTTTAAAAAATACCATGATAGAAAATATTTGAACTAAATAACAATTAAAATATTTCACTTTGAAACCTGTAAGATGCAGTTAAACCATGTTTTAAGAGATAGTCATAGCTTTAAATGTATATAAAAAAGGAAAAATACTGAAAATCAAATAAGCATTTTGAGAATTAGCATTTCTGAGGTTACATCACCAAAATGGCAAGGTAGTAGACCCTAACTTCCATCTCCCAACAAAGATCAGCAATTAGACAGCTATCCATGAACAAAAATAGCTCTGGGAGAGCTCTAGAGTCCATTTAAGAAATTTTAACAACATAATGGAATAAAAAACCTGAGATTAACTGCAAAAAAAGAGGAGGGCAGCTTCATTTTGTCCGAATCATCCCATCCCCCCAGCAGGCATTGCTCAGTGCCAAGAGGGAACTTCCCAGTGAGAAAGACTACCCTTCACCAGGAAAGAGAGAGTGGGTGACCAGCTTCTCCCAACTTTCAGAGTACCACACAAACGTCCCACTTTTTTACCCCATCCAGACCAGCAAAGTGGAGATGTTGAGAGACAGCTAGAAATGAAGAAGAAAAGCAGAAACTATCAATAGCAACCATGCAGTGGGAGCAATTGTGGTTCATAGCAGCCTGTGTTACAGACAAGCCTAACAGCTTTCACCATCGAAGAAGGAACCAAAGGCCAGCATAACTGCCACCTACCTACCCAATGTAGATTTCATCAGCTTTTGCTCCACAGGTATTCGCATTCACTGAAGCCAACCACCTGAGTCCCTCCCACTCCTTACACCACTGTCCCCAGGGGAGCCCATGAACCACACTGGCAGCCAGCTCAGGCCTCTCTGGCTGTATGAGTGCACGGTGCCAGCCTACAGCCCTGTGGCTGACCTCCACCACTATGCATGCACTCAGGGCTAACCCCTCCAGCTGTGCAACTGCATGCCGCAAGCCCACCACCCATCACCAGCCTCCATGCAGAGTGCATGCCTGGGAGGAGATTGGGTAGCCACAGGAAAGCATGCCAACAGCCACAGCTGCCTGGGGGCCTGAAACAGGCCTGGTCTTCTTTGTCACTTGCCTGCACTATCATGCTCACCTGTAGCAGGCCCCTCCAGTTGTGCATCTCCATGCTGCTAGCCTGACTCCCATCACCAGCCTCCACTGCAGTGTGCACAAATGGGAAACAAGAGAGCACACCCATAGCCAGGGCCCCCACAGATACCAGAGCCAAAAGTGGCCCTTGCAACCTGCCCTGGCCCTGGCCCTGTCCATTATGTGTTTGTCTGTCACTAATTAGGCACCGGCAGCTGGCCCCCACAGTTACATGTGTGTACACCACCAGCTCCAGTCCCCACGATTGCCTACACTGGTCCCTAGCTACATGGAGGCATTGCTGAGAACCCCAACAGCCCTTACAGCCACTGAAGACCTCTCACAGTGCTTGCCAAGGACCACACATGATATTGTGGACCCCAGCAGTCTGAATTGAAAGACACCATGCCCTCCAAAGACAGTGCTACTAAATGCCCCACACTTGGTGCCCTGCACAACTAAACCCAGGATCACAATATGCTCCAACGTGCCTCCACCCACAGTGAAAGTCTTCCCTTACCAAAGCCAGTCTATAAAGTCTAGAGGAGGTGACTGTTGCTTCAAATGCACTTACACAAGGCTACAAAATCACAAAGAATCAGGGAAATGACTGCACCATAGGAATGCAGTAACCTCCAGTAACTAGCCCCAAAGAAACTGAGATCCAGGAATTGCCCAACAAATAATTAAAATAATTGTTCTGAAAATCACAGAGCTACAGGATAACACAGATAAACAATTTAATGAAATCAGGAGAGCAATAAAAGAACAAAATGAGAAATTAAACAAGAGACAGAAAACTAGAAAAGAGCAAAATAGAAATTTTGGAGCTGAAGGATACAATGACTGAAATGAAGAATTTATTTTTTGTGTGTGAATTTTTTTTTTAATTTAAATTCAATTAGCCACCATATAGAACATCATTAGTTTCAGATGTAGAGTTCAGTGATTTGTCAGGTGCATATAACACCCAGGGCTCATCACATCACGTGCCCTCCTTAATGCCCATGTTACCCAGTTAATACCCAGTTACCCCCTACCCCCACCCACCTCCTCTCTAGCAACCCTGTTTCTTTCCCATAGTTAAGAATCTCTCATGGTTTATCTCTCTCTCTCTGATTTCTTCCCATTCCATTTTTCCCTCCCTTCCATTATGATCCTCTGTGCTGTTTCTTATATTCCACATATGAGTGAAACCATATGATAATTGTCTTTCTGTGATTGACTTATTTATGCTCAGCATAATACCCTCCAGTTCCATCCACGTCAATGTAAATGGTAAGATGAAATGAAGAATTTAATATGGAACATCAACTGAAGATTCCCCAAGCAGAAGAAAGAATCAGTGAGCTAGAAGACAGAAAAATTGAAATCATCTAATCAGAGAAGGGAGAAAAAAGAGGGGGGAAAATGAAGAAAGCCTCCAAGATTTATGGGACACCACCAATAAAAATAATGTATGTATCATTGGATTCCCAGAAGGAAAAGAAAGGGAGAAAGGGATAAAAAGCTTATTTAAAGAAATAATGACTGACAACTTCCCAATTCTAGGGAGAGATTTAGATATTCAAGTTCATAAAGCTAATAAGTAACCCCAAAATTTCAATCCATAAAGATCTTCTCCAAGACAAATTATAATATGTCTAAAATAAAAAAAAAAAAAAGCAAAGAAATTTTTAAGCAGCAAGAGAAAAAGGATTTCTCACACACAAGGGAACCCTCTGATAAATTCAGAATGCTGAAAGGAAAAACTGCCAACTAAGAATGCTTTACCCAGCAAAATTGTCCCTCAGGAATGAAGGCAAGATAAAGACTTTCTCTAATAAACAAAAACTGAAGATGTTCATCACCACTAAACCTGCCTTATAAGAAATGTTGAAAGGAGTTCCTAAAGCTGAAACAATGAAACAAAAGGATGCTAACTAGTTAAAGAGAGAGGGAGAGAATCAAATAAACAAAATCCAAAGCTAAAGAAAAGACATTACTTCTGATAACACAGTAATACAAAGGATTACAAAAGACTGCTAAGAATAATTATATGACAACAAATTGGATAATCTAGAAGAAAATCAACAAATTTCTAGAAACATACAAACTACCAAGACTGAATTATGAAGAAATAGAAAGTTCTTACAGACCAATGCAAAAATGTCCAATACTAGATGATTTCTCTGGTAAATTCCACCAAACATTTAAAGAATAATTAATGCCAAACTTCAAACTCTTCCAAAAAACTGAAAAGGAGGGAACACTCCCAAATTCATTTTACAAGGCTGGCATTAACCTGATATCAAAGCCAGATGACACTATGAGAAAAGAAAACTACAGACCAATATCCCTGATGAATATAGATGCAAAAATTCTCAACATAATATTAGCAAACCAAATTAACAACACATTAATAGAATCATACACAATGATCAAATGGAATTTATCCCTGGGATGCAAGGATGGTTGAACATATGGAAGTCAATTAATCTGATACACCATATTAATTAAGTGAAAGATAATAATCATACAGTTATCTTAGATGCAAAAAAGGCATTTGACAAAAAACATTCTTTTGTGATAAAAATGCCCAACAAATTAGGTAGAGAAGAAAGTAACCTCAACACAACAAAGGCCATATATGACAAGCCCATAGTCAACATCATACAAAATAACAAAAGACTGAAAGCTTTTCCTCTAAGATCAGGAACAAAACAAGGGTGCACACTCTCACCATTCCCATTCAACATAGTACTAGAAGTCCTAGCCAGCACAATATACAAGAAAAATAAATAAAAGGCAACCCAAATTAGAAAGAAAGAAGTAAAATTTTCTTTGTTTGCAGATGATATTATCTTACATATAAAAAAATCCTAATCAACCAAAAACTTGTTAGAATAAACTAATTCAGTATGGTTGCAGGATACAAAATGAATATACAGAAATCAGTTGTGTTTCTATAAACTAACAACACCTAAAAAAGAAATAAAACAATCCCATTCACAGTAGCATCAAAACAATAAAACACTGTGGTGCCTGGGTGGCTCAGTTGATTAAGTGTCTGCCTTTGGCTCAGGTCATGACCTCAGGGTCCTGGGATCAAGCCCCACGTCAGGCTCCCTGCTCAGCAGGGAGTCTGCTTCTCCCTTGCCCTCTGCCCCTCTCCCCACTCATGTGCTCACTCTCAATCTCTCTTTCTCTCTCTTGCTCTCAAATAAATAAAATCTTTAAAAAAACAAACAAACAAACAAAAACAACAGAATACTTAGGGAAGAATTTGACCAAGGAGGTAAAAGATCTGTACACTGAAAACTATAAGACTTTCATTAAGGAAACTGAAGAAGACACAAACAAATAGAAAGATATCCCATGTTCATGGATCAGAAGAATTAATATTGTTAAAATATGCATTCTAGCCATTTACAGATTCAATGCATTGCCTACCAAAATTCCAATGTGTTTTTCACAGAAATAGAAAAATAACCGTAAAATTTGTGTGGAATTATCAAAGATTCTGAATAGCCAAAGCAATCCTAAGAAAGAATAAAGCTGGACACATCACACTTCCTGATTTTAAACTATATTACAAAGCTATAATAATCAAAATAGTATGGTACTGGTATAAAAAGTTAACTTAAAATGGATTAAAGACTTAAACAGGGCGCCTGGGTGGCTCAGTTGGTTGGGCAACTGCCTTCGGCTCAGGTCATGATCCTGGAGTCCCGGGATCGAGTCCCGCATCGGGCTCCCTGCTCGGCGGGGAGTCTACTTCTCCCTCTGACCCTCCTCCCTCTCATGCTCTCTGTCTCTCATTCTTTCTCTCGCAAATAAATGAAATCTTAAAAAAAAAAAAAAAGACTTAAACATAAGAACGAAAACAGAAAACCCCTAGAAGAAAACACAGGAGTAAAGCTCCTTGGCACTGGTCTTGGCAGTGACTTTCTAGATTTGACACCAAAAGCACAAGCAACAAAGGCAAAAATAAATAACTGAAGCTACATCAAACTGAAAAGCTTCTGTACAGCAAAATAAACAATTAGGAAAATGAAAAGGCAACCTATGGAATGACAGAAAATATGCAAATCATATCTGATAAGGACTAAATATCCAAAATATACAAAGAACTCATACAACTCAAGAGCAAAAAACCCCCAAAATCCAATTTGAAAATGAGCAGAAGAGGGGCGTCTGGGTGGCTCAGTTGGTTAAGCATCTGACTTTGGCTCAGGTCATGATCTCGAGGTCCTGGGACCAAGCCCCAAGAGGGGCTTCCCACTCTTATAGCTTCTAGTTATAAGATGAATAAGTTCTGGGGATCTAATGTGTAGCATGATGATTACAGTTAATAATACAGTTGTTGAACTGTATTGAACAACATGGGTTTGAACTGCATGGATCCACTTATATGTGTTTTTTTGATAAGTACAGTACAGTACTGTAAATGTATTTTCCTTATAATTTTCTTTTTTAAAAGAGATTTTATTTATTTAGACAGAGAGAGAGAGCACAAGTAGGCAGAGTGGCAGGCAGAGGGAGAAGGAGAAGCAGGCTCCTCGCTGAGCAGAGAGCCCGATGTGGGGTTTGATCCCAGGACCCTGGGATCATGACCTGAGCTGAAGGCAGACTGACTCAGAAGACTGACTGAGCCACCCAGGTGCCCCATTTTCCTTATAATTTTCTTAATAACATTTTCTTTTCTCTAGCTTACTTTATCATAAGAATACAGTATATAATATATACAGCATACAAAAATGTGTTAATCAACTATGTAATCAATAAGGCTTCTGTTCAACAATTGGATATTAGTAGTTAAATTTTGGGGAGACAAAAGTTGTATGTGGATTTTCTATTGCACAAGGGGCCAGCACCCTAATCCCCCATTGTTCGAGTCAACTGAACTATATTATAGACTTGTAATTTGTTATGAGAATAGATCCTAAATGTTCTCACCACAAAAACAAAATGGTAATTATGTGGCATTAGGGAGGTTAGCCAATGCTATGCTAGTAATCATTTTGCAACATGTAAGTGTATCAAATCAATACATTGTACATCTTGAACTTACACAATTTTATGTCAGTTATATCTCAATAAAAATAGAAAAAATAAAATAAAACTAAAGCATTTCTAGAAGATATTTTTAAAAGTCTAAATAAATGGAACAATATTCCATGTTCATAGACTTGAAGATACAAAATTATGAAGATATCAACTCTCCCCAAATTGATTTACAGATTCAAAGACATACCAATAGGGCATCTGGGTGGCTCAGTTGGTTAAGCGGCCAACTCTTGGTTTCAGCTCAGGTCATGATCTCAGGGTCATGAGATCAAGTCCCAGGTCAGGCTCTGTGCTCAGCGGGGAGTCTGCTTCTCTCCCTCTCCTGATCCCTCTGCCCCTCCCCCCCAAATAAATAAATAAATCTTAAAAAAAAAAAAGAAATACCAATAAAAACCCTAACTGGTATTGTGTGTGTGTGTGTGTGTGTGTTAATGGGGGAGGGCGAGTTGGCAAGCCAATTTTAAGACTTCTATGGAAATGCAAATTGCTAAGAATAACCAAGATGCTCTTCAAGAAGAATCAGGTTGTAGAACTTGCTCTGCTAGATATCAAGACTTTACAAATCTGCTATGATTAGTAATGTAAATATTAGGGCAGGGGTAGAAAAAAAAAAAGACCAATAGAAAAAAATGCAGAAAACAGAAATGCATCCATACTTACATGGACACTTGTTTTAAGACAAAAGTAGTACTGCTGAGCAATGAGGACAGGACCGTTTTCAAAAATTGCAGTAGAAAAACTGGATATCTATCCAGAAAACAATTAAATCTGATCTTGACCCACATAAAAAATAAATAAATGGGGGTGTTCATAACTAATAAGTTTTGGAGTGGTTTGTAATGGAACCATACCTAACCGCTACAATTCCCTTTCTCAGTACCACTACCTAAATCTCGAGTCTCTCTGAAAAGCTATACTGATGGTGGGTACAGATTTCAGCCACATATTGTTCTGATTTGTAAAACTGCTTTGGACCAGACTAGGAGGAAGTAAGTGAAGCATCTGCCAGGGGTGCAAAATTTGAGGGGATGTCTCAAGTTCAGTAATCATGATAAATAATATCTTAAGGTAACTTTTAAAAAAAAAATCAAAGTTAGTGAAAATAATCCATAATAAAAAAAAATCAAAATTTAAAATGAAGATGAGACAATACCACAACTGCAATTTCTATTTAACATCTGAGAGAAATGTAGGAGTTGGGGTGGGGGGAGGGGGCGGGATTCAAGAAATTTTAAAATGGAATTACAGGAACAATGAAAAGAACTGATCCTTTATTTCTTAGACTAACGTGAAACACTTGATTTTAAACTGACTTGCTCTATAACACTAAACATGTTTCACTTAGAAATATGATTTACAGTAATAATACATAACCCTCTACACCATCTGATTGATGGTGGGGAAGGGTGGGGGAAGGGGCCAGTTAATCAGCATGCAAAGGACTTCAGAACACAAAATGAATCTCCAACCACAAGAGTACATCAGTAAAGGAACAGAAAAGCCAGTTGTTGAGACTCCTCATAGATGTAGTTGGCAATGCTAGTAAAAACCAACTTAAATTTAGACAGTGCTTTCTGCTTCAAAATTACCCAGATAAGATTACATTAAAGAACCTGTTATAAGGGGCTGATAAAATATGTCTGTCATTAAGTTCTATAATCAAATATTTTTAATGGTCTCACTATACTTGTGCTAACATTAAAATAAAACCTCAAAAAACTATCCCTGATTATTTTTCCTAAATGGATTTCAAGCAAACTATTAGGGAAAATGTATTTACTTATTATATGACACATTTTTTCTTAATATAGCTTCTTATATATTTGGGCAATTAATGGAGTTTAAATTTCTACAATTATTAGTTTTGAGCCCTGCCTGTAACCATGAAGGAAAAAGATTTTAACATCTGTGTCCTTAATGAGGTACTTTAAATAATGAATAAGAATCTCCACACCTCAACTGAGCTGGAGTGAACTATACCATGATAGCGCAAATAAAGAAAGGAATTTTAAATATATTAAATTGCAAAAAAACCTTTAACTTATACATACTGTGTTTTTGCAGGGAGCTGAAATAACTATAATATTAGATGCTCTACGATATGAAATTCTTACTGTTCCTCAGTCATCCTTCACCCATGTTGTAAATATGGTGTATGCCCCAATATTACAACGACTATGCCACCCATTTGATTAAAACGAGGAATATTTTCCTCTTACTAGTAAAATGCAAAAGCAAAAGAGAAGTTCTACTACCTGTATATGTGAGAGAATAGCCCATCTTTGGCATAAGAAAAACGCTTACTGAGCTGACACTACCACCAAGCACTATACGTAATCTATTCATCAAACTTGGTCTTCACAATGCTGTGGGACAGGTAATATTAACCCCCTTTTACAGATGGGGTTTATGGAGGTTAAACCAGTTGACCCAAATTACAAAGACATGAATGAGTCTGGATTCCAACCCAATCTTCTGGTTTCTGTTCCATCATCTTCCCACCCCATTGTATAGGATGTTAAGGAGTGGGGAAGTGATATAAATTATAGGCATGTCCTAAGAGGACAAAGGAGAATTATTCCCATTTCTCTACAGTCGGATCCAACCAAGGTTCTGATCCTCTTTTTTTTTTATACAGTGTGAGGGATGTGATAGTGACTGAGATTACAGTGACAGTAGATTAATTGCATCAATGGTCCCGATTCTTTACCCACGTTGTATCTATGCCACTTTGCTGGGTGGCTGCATTTCTCAAAGTTTAGCCATGTGACTTGCTTAGGCTAATGGGATGTTAGCAGATGGGACATACACAGAACCATGAAAAAGTGCTTCTGCTCTCGTGCTTCTGCTGTTGCCACAAGAACATGCCGAGGCTAGCCCAGCCTGCGGGAGCACTGGATCCTGACAGTCTAGTGGCTCGGGTGCTTCCCCAGTCCCCAGTCAGCTGATTATTCTACAGGTAAGGGAACCAGCTGAAATCAGAACTGTCCAGACATGCAGACTCATGAGTTAAAAATGAATGATCGTTTTATTTTTAAGTCCTTGAGTTTGGGGGTAGTTTGTTATTGTGACAATAGTTAACTAACAGAGAAAGGCTCTCACATGGAGAAGGAATAGACACTAACTCTGGGGGAAGGGGCCAGATAACCAGCATGCAAAGGACTTCAGAACACAAAATGAATCTCCAACCACATTTGGAAACAATCAGAAAATGTCAACCTCTACACTTAAAGCAAATTAGAACAGTATGAAACACATGAAAAATGCCTATAATTTATATCACTTCCCCACTCCCTAACACTCTCTTGAGTAACAAGGATGGCATAAGGACCAGTCTCCACTCTTGCCACCAAAACTGAGCCCCGTGATTTAGATTCCCACCCCATCTTAAAATATTGAAAAGAAATTATCCCTTGCACAAAATTTTATGTAATTGTTTTACCATAGTTATATACGGAATTATCAGTAACTTCTCAAAGAAAAGAAGTGGGAGCATTTATCTATTTGGTGACAACTGCTACTTTTGATAACAGCCAGAGTACACACAGAACATACTTTTCTTCCTTCACAGTAATAATGACAAGAATCGCAAAGTGTTCAAAAGGTGTCTTAAGGAAAAGAAAACATAGTCCACATGTTTTAATTAATGGTGAATGAAAGTCTGCCATGGGTCAAGCATGAGGAAGACAGTATGTGGAATGAAGGGGCATAATGATTAGTGAGCTATTATTCTAAAGCACAGAGACGTGCATCTATGGGAGAAGACAGACATGTAAACCACCAACCATAGTACAAAAGCACATATTTTATCAGGTTTCAAGCTGTGGAAGATACAGAACATTTAAGCAAATTTATACAGATATTAGAAGGAGAAAAGAAGAGAACTATTTTAAACCTTTTAAATAAAAAAGTTAAATTTTTATTAAATGACACCTGATTCTTCATGGCATTGTGTATATCCTGATTTTTACAAAAGACATAAAACATTAAGTGAATGAATTTACAAAAAGGTCTGAGTAAGGAGAAAATTCTTTTTAATTGTTCAGGAGGAGCATGACCAATCTAAGCCCTACTCTCCCCTAGATCATACACTCCTTAAGGGAGGAAATGTGCCTTTTATTTTGTATTTCCCAATTACCAAAAATGTCTAGCACACGAACAATTCTTGAGCTCCTAATGAGAGATTAATAACATATAAACAGGCCCTAACTTATAAATTAGCTGTTTTAAAGGTCCTATGTGGAGTCTGTGGTTAAACTCAGAATGCATTTTCTCACAGAAGCACAACTATAATTAATAATAAGCTTCCTAGGTTAGAGTCCCTCAACCCCACAAAAATCCGTTAATGTAGCTGTAACATAGGCTTGTATTAGACCAGCGGTACCATGAAAACTATCCACTTACGTACCAGTACCTTTCTCTGCTAGGATTTGGATCAGATGCCTCCCTAACCACTTTCCCACCACCAGTTTCACCTACTGAGTAGTACAAATGTAAGACTTTGCTAAATCCAAGCCACTCTTAATGGGTCGAGGGGTACAGGACAAGGAGATGACATGAGAGCTAGGCATCCTCTATTTGTTCATTTATTCACTGAACAAATCTTCTTGAGCACATTTTATGTGTGATTCATTCTCATGGTTGGGGATAAAATAGTTAAGAGTTAAAATAGATAAAATAGTTCTATTGACATGGTTCTTGCTTCACAGTGCTTGCATTCTAGTAGAAACTTTTTTTAAGTAAATAAAAAATTGCAAGTCATGGTAAGAGCTATAAAGGATCCTACTAAAGCACTAGGTCTGAGGCTAAAAGTGGGGATTTGCTGGAGCCCCAGTACCCAAGAAAGGCCCTCTTGAGGAGGTGATATTTAAGGTGAGTCTTGCAAATTATCTACCAAATAAGTGTCACCTGTGTGGTGAACAGATGAGACTAAAGGGTGCACTGTAAAATAAGTTCCCACTCTGCTCAAATTGGTAGACCCTGGTTCTTCCTGCCCCTTGGAGAAGTCTAGGACACACCCCCACTACTTTTTCAATCTCTCCCAAATAATTAAAATTTTTTCAGTCTCTTAAATCATTTCAAGTTATACTATACACCCATCTCAGTAATTAAAATTACTATTGCTACATTTATTGCATACTTATTTTGTGCCAAGCCCTAAGAAGGATGCTAGAAGTACTTAAATGAATAAGGAATGATCCCTTCACCCAAAAAGCTCCTATTCTGATCAACCAACACCTAACAGGCAATTGCAGTTAAAGTGAGATATTTACAGATCTACATTCTTGGCTAAGTTATTTCATCTTTCTGTGCTTAATTTGTCCTCATCTGTAAAATGGGGATACTAATAGTGTCTACACTTCACAAGCTTGTGAAGATTTAAAAAAGAAAATATTCCTAAAGCCATGTAATGTAGAAAACGCTCAGAAAACAATTTTTAAAAAACCAGTCCTGTGTGATATCAAAATTCTGTTTCTCACTCGGCATCAGGGAAATACAAATCAAAACCACAATGAGGTACCACTTCCTACCAGTCAGAATGGCTAAAATTAACAAGTCAGGAAATGACAGATACTGGCAAGGATGCTGAGAAAGGGGAATCCTCTTATACTGTTGTTGCTGGTGCAGCCACTCTGAAAGACAGGATGGAGGTTCCTCAAAGGTTGAAAATAGAGCCCTATGACCCAGCAATTGCACTACTGGGTATTTACCCCAAAGATACAAATGTAGGGATCTGAAGGGGCACCTGTACCACCTAGGACTGACTTATTTTGCTTAGCATAATATCCTCTAGTTCTGCAAATGGCAAGATTTCTTTCTTTTTTTTTTTGATGACTGAGTAATAGTCCATTGTGTGTGTGTATATCTTCTTTATCCATTCATTCAGTCGATGACATCTCTGCTCTTTCCACAGTTTGGCTATTGTGGACATTGCTGCTATAAACTTTGGGGTGCAGGTGCCCCTTTGGGTCAATACATTTGTATCTTTGGGGTAAATACTTAGTATTGCAATTGCTGGGTCATAGGGTAGCTCTATTTTTAACTTCTTGAGGCATCTCCATACTGTTTTACAGAGTGGCTGCACCAGCTTGCATTCCCACCAACAGTGTAGGAGGGTTCCCCTTTCTCTGCACCCTCGCAACACTTGTTGTTTCCTGTCTTGTTAATTTTAGCCATTCGGACTGGTGTGAGGTGGTATCTCATTGTGGTTTTGATTTGTATTTCCCTGATGCCAAGTGATGTAGAGCATTTTTTATGTGTCTCTTGGCCATTTGTATGTCTTCTTTGGAGAAATGTCTGCTAATGTCTTCTGCCCATTTCTTGACTTTATTACTTGTTTTTTGGGTGTTGAGTTTGAGAAGTTCTTTATAGATCTTGGATACTAGCCCTTTATCTGATATGTCACTTGCAAATATCTTCTCCCATTCCATATGTTGCTTTTTAGTTTTGTTGAATATTTCCTTTGTTGTGCAAAAGCTTTTGATCTTGATGAAGTCCCAATAGTTCATTTTTGCTTTTGTTTCCCTTGCCTTTGGAGACATGTCTAGCAAGAAGTTCCTGTGACCCAGGTTGAAGAGGTTGCTGCCTGTGTTCTACCCTAGGATTTTTATGAATTCCTGTCTCACATTTAGGTCTTTCATCCATTTTGAGTTTATCTTTGTGTATAGTGAAAGAGCATGGTCCAGTTTCATTCTTCTAGATATGGCTGTCCAATTTTCCCATCACTATTTATTGAAGAGACTGTCCTTTTTCCATTGGATATTCTTTCCTGCTTTGTTGAAGATTAGTTGACCACAGAGTTGAGGGTCGATTTCTGGCTTCTCTGTTCTGTTCCATTGATCCATGTGTCTGTTTTTGTGCCAGTACCATGCTGTCTTGATGATGACAGTGTTGTAATAGGGCTTGAAGTCCGGAATTGTGATGCCACCAGCTTTGCTTTTCTTTTTCAACATTCCTCTGGCTATTTGGGGTCTTTCCTGGTTCCATAAATTTTAGGATTATTGTTCCAGTTCTATGAAAAAAGTTGATGGTATTTTGATAGGGATAACATTGAATGTGTAGATTGCTCCGGCTAGCACAGACATTTTAACAATATTTATTCTTCAAATCCATGAGCATTCCGGAATGTTTTTCCATTCTTTGTGTCTTCCTCAATTTCTTTCATAAGTGTTCTATAGTTTTTAGAATACATATCCTTTACCTCTTTGGTTAGGTTTATTCCTGGGTATCTTATGGTTTTTGGTGCAATTGGAAATGGCGTTAATTCCTTAATTTCCCTTTCTTCTGTCTCATTATTAGTGTATAGAAATGCAACTGATTTCTGTGCATTGATTTTATATCCTGCCACGT
>NC_138373.1:77506861-77538560 GCF_054177405.1 Leptonychotes weddellii
TTCTTTTTGTTGTCTGATTGCCGAGGCTAGGACTTCTAGTACTATGTTGAACAACAGTGGTGAGAGTGGGCACCCCTGTCATGTTCCTGACTTTGGGGGAAAATCTCTCAGTTTTTCCCCATTGAGAATGATATTCGCTGTGGGTTTTTCATAGATGGATTTTATGATACTAAGGTATGTTCCCTCTATCCCTACACTGTGGAGAGTTTTCATCAAGAAAGGATGCTGTACTTTGTCAAATGCTTTTTCTGCATCTATTGAGAGGATCATATGGTTCTTGTTCTTTCTTTTATTAATGTATTGTATCACATTGATTGATTTGCGGATGTTGATCCAGCTTTTCAGCCCAAGGATAAATCCCACTTGGTCATGGTGAATAATCCTTTTAATGTACTGTTGGATCCTACTGGCTAGTATTTTGGTGAGAATTTTGGCATCCATGCTCATCAGGCCTATTGGTCTGTAATTCTCCTTTTTGGTGGGGTCTTTGGTTTTGGGATCAAGGTAATGCTGGCCTCATAGAACGAGTTTGGAAGTTTTCCTTCCCTTTCTATTTTTTTGAAACAGCTTCAGAAGAAAAGGTATTAGTTCCTTATGTATGGTAGAATTCATACATAAAGATTCATTCCCATGGATGGGAAGCCATCCAGCTCTGGACTCTTGTTTATTGGGAGATTTTTGATTACTGCTTCAATTCCCTTGTTGGTTATGGGTCTGTTCAGGTCTTCTATTTCTTCCTGTTTCAGTTTTGGTAGTTTATAAGTTTCTAGGAATGTATTCATTTCTTCCAGATTGCCTAATTTGTTGGCATATAGTTGCTCATGTTCTTAAAATTGTTTGCATTTCCTTGGTGTTGGTCGTGATCTCTCTTTCATTCATGATTTTAATAATTTGGGTCCTTTCTATTTTCTTTTTGATAAGTCTGGGTAAGGGTTTATTGAAATTATTAATTCTTTCAAAGAACCAGCTTCTAGTTTCATTGATCTGTTCTATTGTTCTTTTGGTTTCTATTTAATTGATTTTTGCTCTAATCTTTATTATTTCTGTTCTCCTGTTTGGTTTAGGCTTTATTTGCTGTTCTTTCTCCAGCTCCTTTGGGTGTAAGGTTCACTTGTGTATTTAAGAATTTTCTAATTTTTTGAGAAAGGTTGTAGTGCTATGTACTTCCCTCTTAGGACCACCTTTGCTGTATCCCAAAAGTTTTGAACAGTTCTGTTTTCATTTTCATTTGTTTCCTTGAATTTTTTTTTTTTAGTTCTTCTTTAATTTCCTGGTTGACTCATTCATTCTTTAGTAGGATGCTCTTTAACCTCCAAGTGTCTGAGTTCCTTCCAAAGTTCCTCTTGTGATTGAGTTCAAGTTTCAAAGCATTGTGGTCTGAAAATATTCCAGGAATAAGCCCAATCTTTTGGTACCAGTTGAGACCTGATTTGTGACCCCGTATGTGATCTAGTCTGGAGAATGTTCCATGTGCACTTGAGAAGAATTTGTATTCTGTTGCTTTAGGAAGGAATGCTCTGTATATATCTGTGAAGTCCAGCTTGTCCAGTTTGACATTCAAAGCCCTTGTTTCTTTGTTGATCTTCTGCTTAGATGATCTGTCCATTGCTGTGAGTGGGGTGTTGAAGTCCCCTACTATTATTGTATTATTATCAATGTGTTTCTTTAATTTGGTTATTAATTGGTTTATATAATAGCCTTCTCCCAAGTTAGGAGCATAAATATTTATAATTGTTAGATCTTCTTGTTGGATAGACCCTTTAAGTATGATATAGTGTCCCTCTTCATCTCTTACTACAGTTTTGGTTTTTATAATCTAACCTGCCTGATATGAGGATTACTACCCCCAGCTTGCTTTTGATGTCCATTAGCATGATAAATGGTTCTCCACCCCCTCACTTTCAATCTGGAGGTGTCTTTAGGTCTAAAATGAGTCTCTTGTAGACAGCATATGAATGGGTCTTGCTTTTTTATCCAATCTGATATTCTGTGTCTTTTGATTGGAGCATTTAGCCCATTTACATTTAGAGGAACTATTGAAAGATATGAATTTAGTGCCATTGTATTACCTGTAAAGTCCCTGTTTCTGTAGATTGTCTCTGTTTCTGGTCTATGTTATTTTTGAGCTCCCTCTTCACTTACAGGATCCCCTTAATATTTCTTGCAGGGCTGGTTTAGTGATCACAAATTCTTTTAGTTTCTGTTTGCCCTGGAAGCTCTTTATTTCTCCTTCCATTCTAACTGACAGCCTTGCTGGATAAAGTATTCTTGGTGGCATGTTTTTCTCATTCAGTACCCTGAATATATCATGACATCCCTTTCTGGCCTGCCAGGTCTCTGTGGATAGGTCTCTGCCAGTCTAATGTTCCTACACCTATAGGTTAAGGAGTTCTTTTCTTGAGCTGCTTTCAGCATTTTCTCTTTATCTCTGAAATTTGCAAGCTTCATTATTATATGTCGGGGTGTTGATCTATTTTTGTTGATTTTGAAGGGGATTCTCTCTACCTCTTGGACTTGAATGCCTGTTTCCTTCCCCAAATTAGGGGAGTTCTCAGCTATGATTTGCTCAAATATACCTTCTGTCCCTCTCTGTCACTTTCTTTTTCCTTGGAAACTCCAATAAATCTAATATTTGCTTTATGGTATCACTGATTTCTTGAAGCCTCCCCTCATGGTCCATTAATTGTTTTTCTCTCTTTTCCTCAGCTTCCTCCCTTTCCACCATCTTGTCTTCTGTCACTGACTCTCTCTCCAGCTTCATTTACCCTAGCTGTTAGAGCATCCATTTTAGACTGCATCTCAGTTAAAGCATTTTTAATTTCAGCCTGATTAGATTTTATTTCTGCACTAAGAGATTCTCTAGTGTCTTTTACACTTTTTTCAAGCCTAGCTAGTAATTTTATAATCATTATCCTGAATTCTAGCTCTGACATTTTACTTATATCCATATTGATGAGATCTGAGGCAGAGAGTATTACCTCTTGTTCTTTTGTTGTGAATTCCTCCTTCTAGTCTTTTTGCTCAGAGAAGAATGGATGAAGAGAACAAAATCATAAATATCAACTATGACCCAAGCAAAATACCCACTAGACAAACCCAAAGAGGTCAGAAACCAAAAAAAGAAAAGAAAAAGAAAAAAAAGGGGGAAAAAAGAATATAATCTCCCAGGTTGACAAAACAGGGTGATCCACTTGGTCCTGGGTGTATTTTGGTCTGTTTGTTAGCAGACATTAAATCCCAAAATTGTAAAGAAAGCAAAACTTACATATATACAAAAATAAAATTGATTACAGTGAAAAGAAGCCAAAAATGTAGAATATATCTATAAAATGTAAATGCAAAAATGAAAGTTAAAAAAAGGCTTAAAAACAAAGAGTTGATAAAATAAGAAACTAGTTGAAAAGGGAAAAAAGAGAAGGAAAATTTTAAACTGAAAAATTAAAGAATCACGAGAAAAAAAACCTTGAATTCCATATAATATTTTCCCCTAGTGCTGGAGTTTTGCAGTTCTGTGTGCTCTGTAAACTTGGTATTCTCCTGATATTCTAGCTGGTCTTCTGGGGGAGGGGCCTACTGCACTGATTTTCAGGTGTCTTTGCCTGGGCAGTGTGGTACCACCCCCTGCTAGGGGTCCAGGCTCAGTCTAAGCTGCTTCAGGTTGCTCTATGTGGCTTTCTTTCCCTGAAGGCTTTCTGCACTGCTTTAGAGGATGAAAATTATAATGGTGGTGCCCCAATCTCCAGCCCTGGAGCTGAAAGATTGCAGTCCCCTCTCTTCAGTAAACCCTCAGGGATAAGCGGTCTTCACTTTTATGTGCACTAAACTCTACAGACTCTTGCAGTCCACACATGCACCGATCCTCCCAGGGGCAGGAGGAGGGTCACCGTGTTTCTGCCCTTTGCAGGGTCCCCGCACAGACAGCAGTCTCCAGATCCTGCTGCAGTTCATGGTTTATGGAAAACTGAGCTGAGAGCCTGCTCCTGGGTCGGCTCACTGACCATAGCTGGTTTCCCTGCTCCAATGGTTGAGAACTCTGCCGGCTCAGGCACCCCCAGTATCTCTGTGACCCAGGGGATCCTGAGACCACACTGCCCCACCTAGGATTCTGCCCTGCTTTGCCACCTGAGCACCTTTCAGACAGGGACGTCTCTCACTGAAGCAGACTTCTAAAAGTTCCAATTTTGCACTCCAGGGCTATATCACTTACCAGTAGCCAGCTTACAGAGGCTCCCTTCCCCCCACTGTTTATCTTCTGATATATCCTCTCAGATTCACATCTGCACACTTCCTACCTTGCAAAATGTGGTCACTTTTCTTTTTGTAGAATTCCAGCAATTCTTTTCTTACATCTCAGGTTGAATTCATAGGTGTTCAGAATGATTTGATAGATATCTAGCTAAATTCAAGGGACCAGATGAAATGAAGTCCCCTACTCTTCTGCCATCTTGCCTCCATAAGAGACTCTTAATCATAGGAAGCAAACTGAGGGCTGCTGGAGGGGAGCTAGTGGGGAAGGGGTAACTGGGTGATAGACATTAAGGAGGGCACATGATGTAATGAGCACTGGGTATTACATAAGACTGATGAAACACTGAACTCTATCTCTGAAATTAATAATACACTATATGTAATTAATTGGATTTTAATAAATTTTTAAAAAATAAAATTTAATTTGAAAATTCTATGTTTAAAGTATATATAAGAGTAGAAAAAAATAATATAATGACCACTTTATATCCATCACCTAGATTTTAAAGAATTTAAAAAACCAATATGGCTACACTGGTGCATTTCAGCTGAATAATTGGTTCTACATCCAGACTGAAGGGTGAGGAATGGGAGGAAAGGGGGAGGAGGACAGTGGGGCAGAGGTTGTGCTCATCAAGCATTCCATGTCCTCCCCTCCTTCATTTCCAGCCTCCCTTACAGTTATGTTTGGGTCATGGGACTTATTCTAGCCAGTGAACTGTCAGTGGAAGTGACATATCACTTCTGGATCAAGGCAGTTAAGAGACTATGTGACTCCTCCATCCCTGTGTTCCCAAGTAAACCATTACTGTATTAAGCTATTGAGGTTTAGGGATAAACCTGTTGCCATGGCTAGCCTCGCTGCACCATAGACAGATAGGGAAGGTGTGATCCGAGTGACAGGGCTGTAAGCCAGTGTTGATGTTCTCTGGGACTGGCAGGTGTTTAAGATACTACCTCTCATGGCATTTTCATGAGCACTTCAGAGATGCTGCCACACACCACTGGAAATGGCCTATCCCCAGTTCCCTTGAAACAAGAAATGCATCTCTTCAGATAAGCCACTAATGTTTCCTCCTTCGGCATTTGGACGCCTGATGTCACACTTCCTGCTGTGGTTTCCTGACCCTTGCAGGCAGCCCTCAGGTGGTGTAAAAGAAATACCTCAGCCAGCCTTCTCTCTCAGTGAGTCCCATATTTGGTACACATAGGATCCATAAAAAACACTCTCTCATCCTTTTACTCTAACAAACTCTGTTTCCCTCTTCCACCAGCCAGCCCCTCAGGAGCCACGTTCTACCAACCCAGCAAGCAACTCCAGCCATAGCCCTTTCCTTTATGTTTCCCAAACAGAAGGCAGTTAGTGTCCATAGTGTTTCCACTGAAGTTCCCTAAGGAAGCTTGAATGAAGAGGGAGCCCCCTCGCTCCTCCCCACTGGCCAGCTGGGTGGTCTGCAAACTTCTTAAACCCCTTGGGTGGCTGAACACTTCATATTAAACTGTAGAGATACTTCAGGCCTATCAGACTACTTCTTCAGGCCTTAGGTAACATGGGCATTAAAAGAGTCCCATTTTTACATCTTGTTAAACTAGGACAAACAAGAATATACCTCTGTGGGTTGGTACTGGGTAAGGTAGGAAAAAGAGACCAGACCTTGTAGGGAAGAAGGCAAAGCAGCATTCATCTATTCTCAAACAATATAACCCAAAGAAACCCATACCAAGATACATCATGGTCAAACTTGTGAAAACTAAAGGGAAAAAGTCTTGAAGGTAGCTAAAGAAAACTAACACCTTACATATAGGGGAAAAACAATTTGATAGACACCAGATTTCTCACTGAAACCAGAGTCCAGAAGAAAATGACACAACATTTCGAAGTGCTAAAAGAAAAATCTGTAAATCTAGAATCCTATATCCAGCAAAAATACCTTTCAAGAATAAGGTGAAATGAAGATATTCCCAGATGAAGGAAAACTAAGAGAATTTGTTGCCAGCAAAGCTATCCTGAAGTTAGTTAGTTAGATAGTTAGTTGGTTAGTTGTTGTTGTTACAAAGGTGTTTAGTTCATTCTCCTCATCAGTGTCAGTGACATTCTCATGGTTCACATTTCCCATGGGGCTCTTCTCGTTACAGTAGTTAATGTGCAATCTCACTTACAGGCCCAGAAATAGGGGGGGCTAGACCACGGTGGGGAGGGCATTGGCATTTCACACGGACAGGGCAGGGGTCTGTCTGGAGGGCCTTGGCCTAGAGGCTGGCCTCTCCTGAAGGAAGTTATTTAAACCAAATGGAAATTATTAAAAATATAAACCTGGAACATCAGGAAGAATAAAAAAACACAATAAGAAAAAAAAATGAGTAAATGCAATAGACTTCTCCTTTCGAGTTCTGTAAATTATGTTTGATGGTTAAAGCAAAAAATATGACATGGCCTGATATAGTTCTGAATATGTACAAGAAATATTTAAGAAAATTATATTATAAATGGGAAAGGATAAAAAAAGAGAGATTAGGCTTCCATGATAGCAGTAGATTGTGATAAGTACGTATGTACAATATAATACTTAGAGCGACCACTTAAAAACTATGCAAAGATATCACTCAAAAACATTATGAATATATCAGGGTGCATGGGTGGCTTAGTCAGTTAAGTGTCTGCCTTTGGCTCAGGTCATGGTCCCAGGGTCTTGGGATCGAGTCCCACATCGGGCTTCGTGCTCAGTGGGGAGTCTGTTTCTCCCTCTCCCTTTGCCCCTCCCCCTGCTTGTGCAGGAGTGCTTGCTCTCTCTCTCTGTCAAATAAATAAATAAAAAATCTTAAAAAAAAATTATGTATAAATCAAGCTGAAATTCTAAAAGATGTTCAACTAACTCATGGGAAAGCAGAAAAAAGAAAACAGAGAAACCAAAAATAACAGAGGGAACAAACAGAAAACAAAACAAAAACATTAAATGGCAAACTTATGCCCCAATTTATCAGTAATTAGTCTAAATTTATATAGTCTAAATACACCAATAAGAAGCTAGAGATGAGCAGAGTGGATTTAAAAAATGACTTAACTCTATGCTGACTGAAAGAAACTAGCTTCAAATAAAGTTATACAGGCAGGTAGAAAGTAAAAGGACAGAAAAAGATGTATCATGCAAACATTAATCAAAGAAAAGCTGGAATACCTCTATGAAAATCAAGTAAAATATACTTTATTTTATTTTATTTTTTTTAAAGATTTTATTTATTTATTTGACAGAGAGAGACACAGCGAGAGAGGGAACACAAGCAGGGGGAGAGGGAGAGGGAGAAGCAGGCTTCCCGCTGAGCAGGGAGCCTGATGTGGGGCTTGATCCCAGGACCCTGGGATCATGACCTGAGCCGAAGGCAGACGCTTAACGACTGAGCCACCCAGGCGCCCCTAAAATATACTTTAAAGCAAAGAAAATTAAAAGGGACAGAGAGGGATATTGTTTAATGATAGGAGGGTCAATCTACCAAGAAGACCTAGTAATCCTAAATATAATATACATGCACAGAACAACAGAACTGAAAAATGTGTGAAGCAAAAACTAATAGAACTGAAAAGGTAAATGGACAGTCCACAGTTATCACTGGAGACTTCAACACTCCTCTCTCAACAATTGATAGAACAATTACATAGAAACACAGCAAGGATGCAGAAGAACTCAATAACACCATCAACTAACAGGATCAATAAACATTTATAGAACACTCCACCCAACAAAAGCAGAATATAAATTCCTTTCAAGAGCTCACGGAAGAAATACAAAGATAGAACAAATCCTGGGCCGTAAAACAAATCTCAACAAATTTAAAAGAACTGAAATCAGAGTGTTCTTTGACCACAATGGAATTAAACTAGAAATCAATAACAGAAAAATAAAAAGAAAATTTCCAAACACTTAGGACACAAACAACACACTTCTAAATAATATATGGATCAAAGAAAAAATCTAAAGGAAATTTTATTTAAAAATACATTGGACTGGGGTGCCTGGGTGGCTCAGTTGGTTAAGCGACTGCCTTCGGCTCAGGTCATGATCCTGGAGTCCCGGGATCGAGTCCCGCATTGGGCTCCCTGCTCAGCGGGGGGGTCTGCTTCTCCCTCTGGCCCTCTTCCCTCTCGTGCTCTCTGTCTCTCATTCTCTCTCTCAAATAAATAAATAAAATCTTTAAAAAAAAATGCATTGGACTGAAAGAAAATGAATATAGAAAATTCCAAAATTTGTAGGACACAGCTAAAGCAGGGCCAAAAGAGAAATTTATAGCATTAAATGCACATGTTAGAAAAGAGGGAAGTCTCAAATCAATAACCCAAGCTCTTGCCTTAAGAACTTAGAAAATGAAGAGCAAAATAAATTCAAGGCAAGTAGAAGGAGATAATAAAGATAAAAGCAGAAATCAATGAAACTGAAAACAGAAAGACAATAGAGAAAATCGATGAAGAAAGAATTCTTTTTTTCTTTCAAAAATCAATAAAACTGACAAACCTCTAACAAGATTGACAAAGAAAAAAAAAGAGGAAGATATAAATTACCAGAATCAGGAATGAAACTGGAGATGTTACTACAGACTACAGACAAAAGGATAATAAGGGAATACTACAAACAACTCTAGATGCATAAGTTTGACAACTTAGATGAAATGGACCAATTCCTCAAAAAAAAAAAAAAAGGCACAGACTACCACAACTCATGCAAAGGAATAAATAATGTGAATAGTCATACAACCATTGAGAAATTTGAAATCATAATTTGAAAAATTCCCAAAATATGAATCTTCAGACCCTAATGGTTTCAGTTGAGAATTCTACCAAACATTTAAAAGAGAATAAACACCAATTTCACACAATCTTTTCTAGAAAATACAAGAGAAGGAAACACTTCCCAATGCATTAACAAGCATTGCCAAAGGATGTGGAGAAAAAAGAACCCTCATGCACTGTTGGTGTGAATGTAAATTGGCATAGATACTGTTGAAAACAATATGGAGGTTCCTCAAAAAAATTAAAAATAGAAATACCATATGATCCAATAATTCCAATACTGGGTATTTACCCAAAGAAAATAAAAATACTAAGTCAAAAAGATATAGGCACCCCTATGTTTATTGCAGCATATTTACAATAGCCAAGATATGGAAGCAACCTAAGTGTCCACTGATAGACGAATGGATAAAAATGATGTGGTATATACATACAATGCAACATTATTACTCAGTCATAAAAAGAATGAGATCTTTTCACTGTGACAACATGGATGGATATAGAGGGCATTATGCTAAATGAAATAAGTCAAACAGAGAAAGACAAATACCATATGATTTCACTTATATGTGTAATCTAAAAACAAAACAAACAAAGAAACAAACAAAAAAATAGACTCTTAAATATAGAGAAGAAACTTATGGTTGCCAGCAGGGGAGTTGGTGGGGGGATGGGTGAAATAGATAAAGGGGGTTAAGGGGCACAAATTTCCAGTTATAAAATAAATAAGTTATGGAGAAGAAAAATACAACATAGGGAATATAGTCAATAATATTGTAATAACATTGTTTGGTGACAGATGGTGGCACTTATTATGGTGAGCACAGAGTAATGTACAGTATTGTTGGATCAATATGTTGTACACCTGAAACTAATATAGCATTGTACATTAATTATATTTCAATTTAATAAGTAAAAAAAATAAGATAAATAAATGAATAAGAAAAATACAATTAAAAAAGAAAACCAAAAACCAATATCCCTCATGAATACAGACACAAAAATGTTTAACAAAATATTATCAAATAGAATCCAGCAATATATAAAAAGAATTATACACCATAACCAAGTGGGGTTTATTCCAGAGGTGCAAGATTGGTTCAATATTTGAAAATCAATAAATATATTTCAATAAATTAAGCTAGAGAAGAAAACTCACATGACATATCGACCAATGCAGAAAAAGCATCTGACAAAATTCAACACCCATTCATGATAAAAACTCTCAGAAATATGGAATGTAGGCTATCTTTCTCAATTGGATAAAGAACATCTCAAAAATAAACTTCAAAATTACAGCTAATGGTGAAAAACTGAATGTTTTATCCGAAGATTGAGAATAAGGCAAGGATGCCCACTCACACTGCTCTTAGTCAACACAGTGTTTGAGGTCCTAGCCAGTATAATAAGACAAGAAGAAATAAAAGCCACATAAATTAGAAATAAATAAATAAAACTGTTCTATTTGCCGATGACATGATTGTGTACATAGAAAATCCCAAGGAATTTACAAAAAATCCACCTAGAACTAATAAGTGAATACAGCAAGGTCATGGGATAAAGATAAACATACAAAATTCAATTGTATTTATATATACTAACGATGAATACATAGATAGCAAAATTAAAATACAATATCATTTATAATTGCTTAAAAAATAAATACTTAGGTATAGATCTAACAAAACATGTACAGGGTTTGTATGCTGAAACTAAAAAACACTGATGAAAGAAATCAAAGACCCTAAATAAATGGAGAGACATATTATGTTCCTGGATGGAAAGACTGAACAAAGTAAAGATCTTCCCTAAATTAATATAAAAGTTTAACAAAATTCCTATCAAAATCTCAGCAAGATTTTTTTTAAGTATGCATGAGATTATTCTAAAATGTATATGGAAAAGCAAAAGAACTAGAATAGTTAAAAATTTTTGAAAAGGAAGATTAGGGCACCTGGGTGGCTCAATTGGTTAAGCATCTGCATTCAGCTCAGGTCATGATCCCAGAGTCCTGGGATCTAGTCCCACATCAGCTTTCTGCTCAGTGGGGAGTCTGCTTCTCCCTCTACCCCTCCCCCTGGCTCATGATCTCTCTCTTTCTCTCTCTCTCAAATAAAGAAAGAAAAGAAAAGGAAGATTAAAGTGGACATAAGAGTCTACTAACATAGCTCCCCATAACAAAATAGTACAGACTGGGTGGCTTAAACAACAGAAATTTATGTTCTCACCATTCTAGAGGCCTAAGAGTCCAAGATCAAGATTCTGGCAGGGTTGATGGAGGAAGATGGTGGCGGATGGGCTAAATGGATGATGGGTATTAAGGAGTGTACTTGTTATGATGAGCACTTATATGTAAGTGATGAATCACTAAATTCTACTCCTTTTTCAAAAATACTTTATTTATTTATTAGACAGAGAGAGAGAGATCACAAGCGGGGGTGGTGGTGGGGTGCAGTAAAGGGAGAAGCAGACTTCCCGCTGAGCAGGGACCCTGATGCGGGACTTGATCCCAGGACCCCATCCCAGGACCCTGGGACCACGACCTGAGCCAAAGGCAGACATTTAACCGACTGAGCCAACCAGGCTCCCCCTAAATTTTACTCCTGAAACCAGTATTTTACTATATGTTAACTAACTAAAATTTAAATTAAAATTTGGAAAAAAAAAAAAAGGATTCTGGGAGGGTTCAGTTTCCGGTGAGAGCTCTCTTCCTGGCTTGCAGATAGCCACCTTCTAGCTGTACCTTCACGTCACATAGCCCTTCCTCTGAGTGTGCATGTGGCAGGAGGGTGGGGAGAGAAACTCTAGGGTCTCTTCTTTTAAGGACACTAATCCTATTGGATCAGAGCCCCACCCTAATAACTGCATTTAACTTGAATTACCTCCTTAAAGGCCCTATCTCCAAATCCAGCCACACTGGGGATTTAGGGCTTCAACATATAAATTTGGGGAGTGGGGGGACAAAAGCATTCAGTCCCAAATAGTGGGCGAAATCAGTTTACTTGGTTTTAATATTTATTACATAGTGACAGTAATCAAGACTGTGTGGTATTGGCAGAGACACACAGATCAGTGGAACAGAAAAGAGAACACAGAAATAGATCCACATAAAAATTCTCAACAAATTTTTGACAAAAGTGCAAAAGCAATGCAATGAGGAAAGACACCTTCTCCCCAAATGGTGCTGGAACAACTGGACACCCATAGGCAAAAAATCATCACAATAAAACTCAACCTCAGTCTCAGTCCTTATACAAAACTTAACTCAAATGGATCACAAACTAAAGTGTAAAACATAAAACTATAAAACTTTTATAGATGCTAGTAAATGGTCTGTTGTTAAGGGGCTTGGTTCTATGATCACGGAAGTGTGGAGTGAGCATTAACATAATGAAGAAAACAAAAAAATTTAAAAGCCTAATTAACTCTGAGCCATAATTTTCAAACATGGCCATGGAGTCCTTTTCCTCCCCTTTCTTTTTCTTTCTTCTCTTTTCCTTTTTCTTTTTTCTTAGGGGCACCTAGCAGCACCTACTGGAATACTGGGTTCCAGAGAACCCAGTGTGAGAGAGAATGTTATTTATAAGCAATCGGTTCCTTTAACATAGGGTCCAATTTTGAGTTTTCCTTTGCACTCCTCTCCCAGTTCCTCTCTGGCTGGGTATGTGCATTTTGGCCAGTCCCTGCAACCCCACCTTTCTCCGTGTGTTCTTAGTTGTTTTTCTGGCACTGAATTCAGAGCTCCCTGAGGGCAAGAACACTGTCTTCTTTCTCAGAGCCAATCAAGCATGTGCTTTGTAGCTACCCCTGCCCCTCCCCAGGTACTCTTCTGAGTAACAGGCAACAGCATTCTTGTTTATTCTTCTCAAGTGAACCTCTTGTTTCTGCCTTCCACCAGCATTCTGCTCTCCTTTAGGGAACTCATCACCCCCCCCCAACATTTGAATCATGTCATTTTGGTGGCTACCCATCATAGACAGTCACCTCCCTGATGTGAGACCTGACATGGTCAATGATAGTACCCCATTCTCCCAGCCAAAGTGATTGGTTCAGGGGTGCATAAGACCCAAAGCAAGCTAGGGGCACCTGGGTAGCTCAGTCGGTAGGCATCCGACTCTTGATCTCAGCTCAGGTCTTGATCTCAGGGTCATGAGTTTGAGCCCCACATTGGGCTCCACACTGGGTGTGGATCCTATTAAAAAAAAAAAAAACCCACATCAAGCTAACCAAAGCCTTTCCCTGCAATTATCCAATTTGCAACTGAGAAAGGAGTCTTGCCTCTTAAGTCATAGAAGGTGGGAAGATATAAATCTGAGGCCATGTTACTAGTTTTGAGAAAGCCTGTCTGTGATAAGCAGAGGATAAAGCAACTCAGAGACAAGCGGAATTAGGAACAGAAAGATTTCTGATGCTAGTCGTTGAATCTCTGGAGATACCTGTGGATGACTCCACTCCTAGACTCCCCACTTACTTCAGCTAACACATCCTTTTTTGCTTAGGTGAGTTCAGTCTGGTGTTTCCATCACTGCAACTAAAAAAATAATTTCTAACTATGACACTCCCATTCAGCTTCTCATTCATTCCTGATCACCCTAATAAGCAGTAAAGATTGGAGCTTTTCATGTGCCATTTTAACACATTTGGATACATTGAACACAGTTTCACATTTTGATTTAACCTTGATTAGCTATCCAGGTACCTACTGGGCTCTTCATGAATGGGATAGAGAACAGATGTGTTTTGATGAAAAGGCGTCAGGAAAGGTCTAAAGCATGAAAGGAGGTCAGGTAAGGATATGAGGCAGCGAGGGAAGAGAACAAGGACTGTGGAAAGTTGGGTAGAAAGGGGTCTTCTAAAAGAGATACAGAAAAGGGTGACCCCTCGAATATATGTTAACTCTTCCCAAACACTATACAGGGGGGAGCCTGCAATGGTCAACCAGGGCCCTACAAGAGCAGGAAGGGCAGAAGGAGGCATGGGTGGACAGGGAAATTGAGGAAGGAGTAAAAGAGATTAACATTCATTCAGTGCCAAGTACTGGCCAGCCACTGTGCTGGTGTATTACCTCTTACAACCACAAAAGGCTCAAAAATGTCAAATAGTTACTAGTCCAAGGTGGCGGGTCTAGGATTCAAACACAGATCTGTTTGCTTCCAAAGCCAGTCTCTCTATACTCTGATGTGGATCTATATCCGGATTCCAGGATCTGCTCATTGGGAGAAGGTGGAGCTT
This sequence comes from Leptonychotes weddellii, assembly GCF_054177405.1. Lineage (NCBI taxonomy): Eukaryota > Metazoa > Chordata > Mammalia > Carnivora > Phocidae > Leptonychotes > Leptonychotes weddellii. The sequence continues at coordinate 77,521,122 of NC_138373.1, forward strand.
GCCATTCAGGGCAGAAGAAGCAGGTCAGCTCCAGAGTGACTTCACTGACTCAACCCACACACAGGGCTGCGTCTCTCTGCTGCAGAGCAAAAGAAAGCCCCAGTATTCTCCTGGTGGATTACTGGAGCTTGGGGCATCTGAGGACCCAATAGGATACGGGGTGGGAGATGGGGGGAGGGGAGGGATATTTCTATGGCGTCAGGTTGTCAAAAACTGGGGAAGTGTTCCAGAATGGCACTACTGGGCATGGAGATGGGTGTGATCATAATCTTTTCTCTTGGTCCCCACAAAGCCAATGGGCCGTAGGCTATTTGCAATGAGGGGAAAAGTAACAGGGAATATAGCACTTTCATGAAGAGTGGTTGACTCCGGAAGTAAGGAATCTGGATCCTATTATATAATCTAAAAATGCCCCCACCACCTACCCCCACCCCCACGCACAGGAGAAGGAAAGGGGAAAAAACCTCCCAGAAATCACACAGTCAAGGCAAATGCAGCGAAATGGCTCATTGGTTACTGTGGCAACCGACTCTTCCCTGCTCCGGCTGCTTATCCCACGATCCCTCTGTCACCCTATTTTTAGACTGAAGACAACGAATGAAAACGGCTTTAAAATATTTTTTTTTCTTTTCTGTATGTTTAAGACATGCATAACCTTTTAAAAAAGACTCAGAAGCCCAAGCTCCAGTGTAGGAGCAAGTTCCGCTAGTGCTGATATGAGGTGACCCTCATTTCTCTGAGACTCAGACCCCTGAGTGTGGAGGGTGCTAGCTTTCTTAGGAGGCAAGGGGCAACAAATAAGGGAGGAGAAACCCGAAAAGACTGGACCAGACATGAAGAGTGTAGCCACACATGCAAAGTAACATGGAGAACCAAGGTCATGGAAAATAATAATAAAATAACAATTTTTTTAAAGATTTTTATTTATTTATTTGACAGAGAGAGACACAGCGAGAGAGGGAACACAAGCGGGGGGGGGGGGGGAGGGAGAAGCAGGCTTCCCGCGGAGCAGGGAGTCCGATGTGGGGCTTGATCCCAGGACCCTGAGATCATGACCTGAGCCAAAGGCAGATGCTTAACGACTGAGCCACCCAGGTGCCCCAATAAAATAACAATTTTTGAGGAGTAAGAGGAGTTTTGAATTATCTGGCTAAGAGTGATTATGTAAGTCACCTCACTTCCACATTAATCTTCCTCATCTGTAAAATAAAGAGCATGATGGTCTCGCAGAATTTTGATGACCTCCAAGACTCTTGAAAGTTCCAAAATCTATGATCATATCATTTTGAATGTTGGTCTCATCAACCTTGCAAAGCAGCCAAATTGTAAGAATCCACTAGAGTTTTCCTGAGAAACAGCCCCAAATCTTGTTACAATTTTTGTTTTGTTTCAGTTGTGATATTTGGGAAATGTTATTGTGGGCTATCTCTCCCTTTTATTCTGAAGGAAAGATAATTTTTTAAAAAAGCTTCTTGTGCTGATGAAGATGAGAAATGAAAAGATGTAAATGCCTTTTCTTCCTATAAAATACTGAATGAGCACAACATACACTTAAGATGTTTTCAAGAGAAAAGTGGCCTTCTACAATTCAATGGCGAATAAATTATCAACTAAAATGCAAAGCAATAGGCTTGCTATGTGGCAGAAAATAGAGCAGGGCTGGAGGAAGGGAAAAGTTGGAGAATGCTCACTGAAGGAGGAGAAAAATCTAAACTAGATAAAAATCACATGTTTTATTTAGTTGAATTTTGCACAGGGGTAGGAAGGGGGCTCACGTGCCTGGATGGGCAGGGAGGTTCAGTAATAAGGGGCCTCCCCACCATTTCCCAGTTCAGGGCTGAGTGGGAAAGCAGCGAGAGTCTTCCCCACAGGTGGCTGATGGGGGATACACATTTCGGGTTAGCTGAGGCCCCACAGCATGGGTTCTCAAAGTCCATGATGCATGAGCATTACTGAAATGCTAGTTCTATGGGCAAATTCTCATACATAGCACCTTGTAGTAACCTAGCCTTTACACTGCTGATACCTATTTGCTCTTTGGGTTCAGCTTAGATGTCCCTGCTGCAAGGAGGCCTTTTTAATCATACCCACCCCATTTCATACCGTTTAGGTGCCTTCTTCTTTTTTTTTTTTTTAAAAGATTTTATTTATTTATTCATGAGAGACAGAGAGAGAGAGAGAGAGGCAGAGGGAGAAGCAGGCTCCCAAGGAGCAGGGAGCCCGACGCGGGACTCGATCCCAGGATGCTGGGATCATGACCTGAGCCGAAGGCAGACGCTTAACCATCTGAGCCACCCAGGCGCCCCCCGTTTAGGTGCCTTCTCATTGATATCATCGCACACGATATTTTTCCTTTTGTAATTTTTATTATACTTGCAGCCATTTGTTTAATGTCTGTCTTCTACCCTAGACTGTAAGGGCTGTAAGCTTCTCATAGGACATGTGCCATATCTGTCTTATGCATCACTTCAGCCCTAATAACTAACACATACCTAGCACGTAGTGGGCACTCAATGACTATTTGTTGAATGAATAAACACTATAAAGCATAGTGGTGCTATGTTGAATAGTGTTCTCCTAAAATTCATGTCTATCTGGACCCTCAGAATGTGACCTTACTAAATCCAGTGACTGGAGGGACATCCTTATAAGAAGGCCATATGATGACAGAGGCAGAGATTAGAGGAATGCATCTACAAGCTAAGGAACACCAAGGATTGCTGGCAACCACCAGCAGCTAGGAGGGAGGCATGGAACAGATTCTCTCTCAGCCTTTCCAGAAGGGACCAACGCGGCTGACATCTTGATTTTGGACTTCTGGCTTCCAGAACTGTGAAAGTATAAATTTCTGTTATTTTAAGTCATCCAGTTTGTGGCAGCTTGTGATGGGATCCCTGGGAAACCAATACAAGAGTCCTTCCACTCACTTACTACTCCTTGTGTCTATACTCGTACTCCCTCATTACACCAAAAGTCTCGTATTTCCTACCCCAGTCAGGCAGTTAGAAGTAAGAGAAATCCAAATTGGCTTTAACAACAAAATATTGTTCATGACCTGCACAGTACAGAGTGAGATGAGCTTCAGTGAGGACAATGAAGAATCCATTTCTTTCCAGCCCTTCTGTCTTGCCTTCCAAAATGGAAGCTTCACCTCAAGTTGGTTCCCTCCCATGGTCATAAGATGCCTACCTCGACTCTCTGGAATGCAGTTTTTTTCATCTAGTATATTCATTATTTATTTCTGTGCAACAAATTACATCAAGCCTAGCTCTTTAAAACAACACTAATCACTTATCTCTCAAGGTTAACATAGATGTAGAATTTGGAAGTTATTTGTGGGATCCTGTATAGCTGTCTCTCTTGAAGTCAGATGTGAGCTGAAGTTACAGACATTATAAGACCTGTCCCAGGGCGCCTGGGTGGCTCAGTTGTTAAGCATCTGCCTTCGGTTCAGGTCATGATCCCAGGGTCCTGGGATCAAGCCCCACATCCGGCTCCCTGCTCCTCCAGAAGCCTGCTTCTCTCTCTCCCACTCCCCCTGCTTGTATTCCTACTCTCGTTATCTCTCTCTGTCAAATAAATAAATAAAATCTTTAAAAAATAATAAATAAATAAATAAATAAATAAATAAGACCTGTCTGGAGCTGGAGGGTCCACATCCTAGGTAGTTTGTTCACATGGCTGATAGACTGATACTGGCTGGCAAGTTGGTTCCTCTCTGTGTGGCCTTCTCCATGGGACTTCAAGGGTCTTCATGACATAGAGGCTGGATTTCCGCAGAGCAAGCAGTCAAAGGGAGCAGGAAGGAACTTGCAATCTTTTTAGCCTCAAAAGTCACATACCATCACTTCCACAGTATTCTGTTGTTCACACAGGTCAGCCATAATTCAATGTAAGAGGAGACTACATAAGGTCATGGATACCTCTGAGGGACTAAACGCCACATGAATGTCCTGGAGAAGCAAGTTTGATTTGCTTCTTGGAGTTTGCTCAGAACAAGTAAACTTCTTTCGCAGAAAACTTCCTCCTGCCTAATTGACCCCTCCTCAAACTAGAAAGTATAGCTAGGAGTATAGCTAGGACTTGATATTGAGCTAAATTAAGCCTGAGCTACATGCCCCACTATTTGGGACTACGCAGGGTAGAGAGGTATGAACACTCAATTGACATGAGGAGAAGGGGGAATGTGTTGGGGAAACACCATAATGTTCACTAAATCCAGTGGCTTGACCCCAGAAACTTCTATTTGAATAAATACTATGTATGTCTGAAGAAATAAGGACTTTCTAAAAAACGTAACTATAATATCATTATTATAACTTCAAAAATTAACATTAATTCCTTATCAACATCAAATGCCCAGTCGGCATTAAATGTCCCTAAATATCTGATTGTTTTATATAATGCTTATGTTGTCTTGTTTGGTTTTTTAAATTTTGTTTTAATCAGGATCCAAAGTCCAAACACTGCATTTGGTTGATGTCTTCAATCTCATTTAACCTATACATTGCTCCTTTCTCTCTTCTTTCAGTGCACTTTCTTTGGTGAAGAAATCAGGTCATTAATCCTGTAGAATTTCTCACAATTTGGATTTTACTGAATGCATTCTTATGGCTTCTTCTAACATGTTCTTCTGTCCCCCATCTTCCCTGTAAACTAGCAGTTAGAGCTAGAGGCTCATCAGAATCTGGCTCTGGTTTTTTGCCAAAAACACTTTATAGATGGCACCATGTATGAAAACCTGCATTTAACAAATTCATATTTAACACATATGCCTTTTTAAAGGAAGTTAGTTCTCATTATCAATATTAATGGAATTGATATTAGATACTTATATGGAAAAGGAAAAGCTTTACGGTGTGACTATAGAACTAGCATACATCAGAATCAACTGGGAAGACTTATTTAAAACAGAATGCCGGGCCCCATTCATAGAGTTCTTTATTCAGTAGATATGAAATAAGGCCTGAGAATCTGCATTAATAACAAGCTCCCAGATGATGCTGATGCTACTGTTCTGGGAAGCACACTTCATGAACCTTTAGAACATGATGGTTTAGAGAGAGGCTCTAACATCTGAGCATCTAAGATGGAATTCTAGTTCTGCCACAAGCCAGCTGAACATTCTTGAAAAACCACTTCAGGGCACCTAGGGGGCTCAGTCCATTAAGCGTCTGCCTTCAGTTCAGGTCATGATCTCCGTCCAGGTCTTGGGATGGAGCCCCGCATCGTGCTCCCTGCTCGGCGGGGAGTCTGTCCTTCTCCCTCTGCCCCTCCCCCCACTTGTGCACTCTCTCTCTCAAATAAATAAATAATCTTAAAAAAAAAAAAAGAAAGAAAAACTACTTCACCTCTGTAAGCCTCAATTTCCTCATCTGTAATATGGGGTTTATAATACTACCTACCTTTGGTATAGTGCTAAAAGGGTTTAAATGAGATAATACATGTAAACCTTAGCACTGAGTCTTGTGAATGAATCATCACTACTCAATAAATGGTGGTGGTATAATAATTATAACTATTATGATCAATATTATTATTCCTTTGTTGGTTTTATAACCTGCAATCAGGGCATAAGAAATTATTGCAACTTAACGGTAATGAGGAATCTACCTGGGAGACCTGTGACCCTAGAGACAGGAGTCTTTGGTCAAGTATGGCCGTGAATTATTTCAAAGTGGTAAATAGGAAAGAGAATATTCCTATTTAGAGTCAGAAGGTCAGAAGTGTTCCTCCAAATGAAGCAGTGAGAAACCAGTTCTTCCCACCACAAATGCCAGGTCTGCCTCATAGCTGGCTCAGTAAGAACCCTGTATACCCACACACATATGTATATGCATTTGAAACTGAACCAGAAATGACTGTTGGGAATATAGAATAATGGCTAACAGTCAGCAGGCCCAGGGTTTCATTATGTTTCTGCTGCTTATGGGCTGTGTGGCCTTGGAGAATCTACACAGTCTCTCTGAGCCTCAATTTCTTCATATATAATGATGAAAATAATGTTAATTGTTGTTATTATTACTATTATCATTTTGACAGGAATAATTATGGATTGTATGTCCAACCCAGGGGCTCTTATACTGTTACAGTTTTCATTCAAACTGAAGAATATGACTCCCAATCACTGTGGTTGTAAATAAAGTAAAGGGAAAATAAGCTTGCCAGTTGCAGGAAACACTCTTAGAAGTAATGATGATAATGAATCTGCCTTAACGAGGCAATCGAAAGAGGCAGGAAGATTAAGGCATGATGACTTACAGAAGGGCTGTCAAAAGCTGTAAAGAGTCTGAGATTTCCCCCTCTGTGCAAGCAAACTAGGGAGTCCACCAGTTTCATGGACAGAAGACAAAAGATTTCTGGCTCGGAGACAAAGACTATTACTTACAGCACATGGGCAACCTGAGCACCAGCATATTTCCATCAGTTCCTCTTGCTCTCAAACCCAACAGGGGATGACATGATGGGATCAGATGATCCTTGCATGCACAGTGGGTCGCTTTACAGGGGGTAACCCAAGGTCAAAAGCCCAGAACTTTCTGATCAAGCTGCAAACATTGCAGCAAGCATAAAATAAAGATATTTAAAAGTAATGTAAAATAAAAGGAGCCATGAGTGTTTTGAAATAAGTTAGTTAGTCCCCTTCTGCCAGGGGAGTAAGTAGTTACAAGGTAGTCACACTTTGGTCACCTAGACCTACCTAGTTGTTAGTATCAGGAGATGGATAAGCCTTGCAATCTGGCACAATCGGCAAGAATGTATAGAAAGGCGCAAGGCCCATGGCAGACTGCCTTTACCAACTGAGCACTCACACTTACTGAGTGCCTCCTAAGTCCCAACCAGTCTGCTAGATGTTTTGTTAATATTTTTGCAGGTATTTTTTCATTCATGCAGAATTGGAGTGGTCCATCATCAGGATAGGAAGACAAGTCAGAGTCTTCAAAATGTATAATAAAACATCAACTTGCCACATAGCTAAAGAATATGAATACTGTTTCAAACAACACAGGATACCCTTCAATTAAGGTTCAATTAAGTAACTTCAATTAAGGTTCCCCCCGCCAGTAACCTCAATTCTGAAGTGTCTTTTATAAGTTCTTAACAAAAACCTAGTGAAGATCACTGATGCTTAAGAAAGATAGACAGAAAGATGGCTAATCTTTTCATTCTCCTTGTGTTTCTTTTCATTCTCCTTTTATTTCTTTTAGAATTTCTAAGCTCTATCACAACATCTTAACAGAAAGTTGTATACCTGAATACTACTCGAGCTCTTTATAGGAATGGTTTCACAACTATGACTTAATACCAAGCTCTCATTTATAAATCAAAACTTTGTATAGATAATACTAAATGAAGAACATCTTATTTAGTTAGTTAAAGACATGCCAACTATCTTGATCAACATCCCCAAAGATTCACGACATAATTTTTTTTTTTAGAATTTAGCTCCAGGAAGACATTTGTCCAATATGCTTATTCATATTAGAGATGAGAGATATGTAACACAATGTGCTTTTCTTTTTGCCTTGGCTATGGGAAAACCTGGAATTAAGTCTTGGACTTCAAAGTAGACATTTCCCTCTGTCCAAGTTTTCTGGAATAATTATTCAATGCCCTTCATTGTTTTGTCTTCATCATTGTATTTTTATTTCAGTGGTTTTAATAAATTATGGTACATTGTCTCAAATTATTTTTTTGTAAGTAGGCAAAGTCATGAATGAATGAACAAAACTACCCAAGCTTTTTAATTTAAAAAAATTTATTATTGCTAATATTTTGCCAAAGTACCCATGAAGCTTTTTCAGTTTAAGGCATAATCCTTAAATTAGTTTAAGACTTAACAAAATGTAAATTGAGCTTTCAAGAGTTAGTTAGCATGCCTTATATTATGAATTTTCCTGACTGTGCTTTTATTGCGGTTTAATCAGAGACCATTGTAAGAAATTCTAATCTGGGTTCTAAGCATTTGACATTATTAAACAGCTGAATGAAAGAGAACATAGGAGTTGCAAAGTAGAAAATACATTTATTTTTAAATTGAATAACATTATAAATGTAACAACACTGAAACGTTAAGAAGCATTAGGCAATTCCATCAGTTCCTGCTTCATAAGGTCTAAAGGAAACTGGAGAGCAATTTCTGAGACGCCAAGGGGTTAAGGAGCTGGTGTCCATCCAGGGCAACTCCCAGGAATAACAGCGCAGAAGTTCCAAGGTATAAGAGAAAGAGTATCCGAAGTCTATGCTCCTGGCTGCCAGGTTTGCCCACGGCACATCTGTGATAATAGGTTAGCCGTGGGCCAGTCACAGCACAGACACTCTCCTCACCACGGCAAGGCCAAGAATGTGCCTGGAACTACAGAGGTGGGCCATGGAGTCCCCTGGGGAGACCACATCCAGGCCAGCACTTCTCACCTAGACTCTACCTTGAGCTAGGCTCTTCCTGAAGACCAGACGAATGGACTACCAGGAGTATGCTCAGCCAGAGAAGACCCACATCCTCAAAGACAATACAACCTGTGTGAGAGCCCCGATCTACCCCTGCTCTGTGGGTGGCCTACATGAGAGTGAAGACTCAGCCATCAGTCTAAAGGGCAGCAAACACACCTACCTGAGACAGAAGGAGGACGGTCAACATCCAATCTTGTTTCCTGACATCACCTGAGTCGTTAACTCCATCTGAGCCACCTTGAGCAGGGAAAAATTAAATTCTTAAAAATAATTTTAATGATTTTAACCTTTAAAAAGTAAACATTTGTCATCCAGTAAACCGGTTACATTGTGCGGCAAACCAGAAAAAAAACAAAACAAAATTTTAAAACTAGCAGCTAACTAGAATGGTTGAGAAAGAACCATTCTTTACAGTGAGGGAGGCTGTCAGCACAGCACCCTCTGCTGAGCAAAGGGGTCCCTACAAACTTTCTAGCGCTGCTAGAGCAGCAGGCAATAGAGTGACCCTCCCGGCTGATTGGGAGAGCCAAAGCAGGGTAACTGGTGACAGCCTCATGGCTAGAAAATTCTCCAGTTTGGGGTCTGGCTTCAAGAAATATACATGAGATAATAAAAGAAAAGAGATAAACACGAGAAAAAGAGAAGACCGCGAAGCCAGAGCAAGTGCAAGAGGACAAAAGGCATGCTTCTGCTTCCTTCCCCTCTATGCACCAGCTGCAGGCTTACAGAGCTGCATTAGCGAGGAGGGCAGCCCGGCAGTTTGCATGTGCCTTCTGGCCTCCCCTCCCGTCAGCCCTTCCCCACCGGCCCTCCACACGGAGGGCTTCATTCCAAAAGGAATCTGCTGGCTCTTCTAGTTCTTTCTACTGAAACATGAATCCTGCTAGGGTGCCAGCAGGTGAGAGACAAGTTATGAAACATGTGGATTTCAAAAGGAGGCTCTTGCAAACTAAGTCTTCAATCTCCAGTGAGAGAGGGTTTGCATTTATCTGGAAAAGGACTGTCCCTGTGGGGGAGAGGTTTGCCAGGCCACACCTCGAAGTTACATTGCCTTGGGTAGGAGGGCTTTGTGCAGGTAAGATTTGGGGCTCCAGAATACTCCAGGGAGATTGCATGATGAGCTGAGGCAATAATAATGCCTGTCTCTCACTCAGAGCAGGACTAAAAGGTCTCAGGTAAGAGCAATCACTACTGGAAGGAGAATACTTTTATCTAATATTCAAAAAGACATGAAGAATTGCTTGGTTCAACTTGACAAGTAAGTATGGGGATCCTCTTAGGAGCTGTACTGTGAGATACTAGAGCATACAGAGAATTAGTAAGACAAAATGCCTACTCTCAAGGTGCCCAGTCTCACAGGAGACATGGGCATGTCAATAGTGCAATGTGGTGCATGCTACACTAGCTTTATGTACAAAGGGAAAGAGTTAAGGAGTAAGTAAAGCCATCATCAAAAGGGAAAGAGTAAAGGAGTCAGCATCCAATATCTTAAGTGTGAAAAAGACATCTTCACTCTGGAAATGCTGAGATCTCAAATAAAAAAAAAATTAATGAGGCTAGTACCAGATAAGGGTTGGGGGGGATGGAAAAATGAAGCAAAAATGAGGACTGTGATTTAAATAGGACCTATTGCAACAGGATTTTTGCTTTTGCCTTTTAAACTAGAAGCCATTTCAGGCACATAATTATGAACTGTATTACAAGAATAAAAAATAAACAGAGCATGGAAGATGATCGTGCAAGTTAATATTAGAACTTAATATCCATGAAACCTTGGCCATTCAGTACATTTAGGGTTAGGGCCAGGAAAGCAGAAGGTGAACAGAAAGAGAAGATTACAAAGTCAGATGAAAGCATTACTGAATATTTCAACACAAGTGGAACGAAGGCAATGGCCCAAAAGGCAGGGCTGCAGAGGTAGATGATTTATTAACAGAGCTACTAAATTCTGTGTCAAGGATAATTCCAAGTCACAAAGACTGAAGTTAAGAGAGAGTGAAGTGGAAAGTATAGAGAATGGGGAGTGTAAAGACCAGATTCTCACGTCAGCTCCACTGCTAACAAATAAGGAGACCTTTACGGACTTTGGTCTCCATATCTGTAAAGAGATGAGGTATATTAGAGACTCTCTGTTTCCTTCCATCTTATGTTTTAAAAAATGGTAGGGCTGAAACACGGATAAAGTACCGTACTCACTCATTCATTTCATTCCAGCAAATGTGGAGCACATATAGCATGCACCAGGCACGTGGAGAAATAGTGGAAAATAAGATTCGACTCTGGCAGGGAAGACAGTCAAATACGATGAGAAATGGTAGGAATAGTACTTGAAAACAGTGTTTATCCTGCTACTGAGCACTGTGGTAGCCAGCCTCTGAAATGGCCCCCAATCATCCCAGTTTTTCATATTCACACCCTTATGGAATTTGCCCCCACATTTTACCAGGGTGGGTCTAGGTGACCAACCGTATACAGCAGAAGTGATGGTGGGTCACTTCCAAGATTACTAGGTTATAAAAGACTGCAGCCTCAGTCTTGGGTACTGCCCTTCCTCCTCATCTGTCTGTAACTTTAGCTCCAGCTCTGACTTTCTTACATCTCTTGCTCTGGGGGAACCCAGGTGTCATGATGTGAGCAACCCTGTGGTGAAGAACTGAAGCCTCCAGGCTTCAGCCACTAGGGAACTGAAGCCTGCTGATAACCACATGAATGGGCAGAGAAGTTCTCGTGTTTCCTTCCCAATGGAACCTCGAGATGACTCTAGCCCCAGCTCAGTAGCTTGACTGCAGCCTTGTGAGAGACTCAGTCAGAACCTCCCAGAAACTGAGGACTGAGATCATAAACTTTTGCTTTTAAGCTGCTAAATTTGGGGTAATTTGTTATACAGCAATAGATAACTAAGTATCCCCCCCACACACACAATTTACACACTCACACATACATACATGCTTGGTTATAGTTTGAGTTATTTAAGAGTTAATATACACAGAACTGAGGCTTAAGGAGGTGAAGATGATACCACTAACAATAGACCAGGGACTAGAACCAATGTCTTTTGATTTATGCTCGATGTTCCTTTCACTGCACCATGCTGACTCTCCATAATAGATTCATTTCATAGATAAAGAAATAAGGTCCCAGTGGATTAAGTAATTTGCTCAAGATTCTACAACAAGCAAGTAGCTGAGCCTCTGCACTAACCTACTGAACATGATTCCATTCTTCATAATAATCTTTTTCCCACTATCGAGCTTCACTGACCTTGAGATAATTAGCTGAATGAAGATTAAAAGAAACCAGAGCTCTCCTTAAAGAGTAAGCTGAGGTGCTTGCCTCAGGCCTTTTGATAGAGGTGAGCTCTATCTTGGTGTTTTGTATTTAGCAATATATTCATCCATGTAGTCAACAAGTAATTTTTTTGACACCTGCTTTAAGCATAGTATAATCTACAGGGTGTACGGAATATAAAACACTTGGACTTAAAAGTCTAACTAGGGAGAAAAGCCAAATATAATGAAAAATTACAATAAAATCAGTATATGTTTGCCTCCTGAATGAACAATGGGATACAATATGTACCATAAGCATTTAAAAAGACTTGCAGACTAAAAAAAAAAAAAAAGAAAGAAAGAATAAAGGAAATCCATTGGTTCCTGGTTAAATCACACCCCAACCTCCGGCAATAGACTCTTGACCAAGAAATCCCCCTTTATTCCCTAAAAGTCTCTTTCTCCCCTGGGGAGATTCCATTAGTTAACATTACAAATACCACCAGGCCTCTGAAGATGCTGCTTCCTCCTTCATTGCTTTGGGTGTGACTTGTCAGAACTAAAGAATTTGAACTCCATTTCTATAATGGTTGAAAGTTTTTGAGCTAAAATTGCATCAGGATTGAGAATTGAGGGGGTGTCAGAAGCAGGAACAGTAATGTCAACACCCCACCCACAGGTTCACACCAGGTCGGCTGGGCAGGAGTGCCACCTTGTGACAGGCATGGGCAGGGAGCCCTACGAAGTGGAGGCTGGAGACTAGAAGGGATGGGGGGAGCCTAGCAGTACTTGACTGGTGGGGAGCCCAAAGCTTTTTCGTGCCTGGCTTAAAGGGACTTTAACTTGAGAGAGACAGAGCATAGAGACAAATGTGGGCCTTTTCAGAAGATCAATATGGCCCTAGGTTCTCAATATTTTTAGCTATCTGTCTCTCTTGCTACAAAATCACAATAAAGAAACCAGAAACTACGTATTTCCTCATCCAAGCGTATGTTTATTTTCAAACAGGATTGTCAGAAAAAGACTGGCAAAAGTAAATAGGGCAAATTCCGAGCAGCAGTGAAAAAAATATTTGAGGTATGCATGTTCTTCAAGTCAGTAGATGAGAAGGAGCCCCTCTCCACTCCTAAGAGCCCCACAGATGCCTTGAATTTATGTCCCAAAGTATACTAATTATAGTCTCCTTAATACTTGCCCATCCTTCTGTATTCTGTGATTTGGTAGATGACATGACTCAACTCAGTCCAAAGCCATCCATGAAGCCATCCTAGACTCTTCCCCATCTTCCTCCCTACCTCCCGGGCCCTTGGCACTGTCAATTCTCCTTCCTGAGTACCTCCAGCTCTCCAATCTGCGTCCTTCTCTTCATATTTGCTATGTCAGTCTTGGTTCAAATTCCCATTCTCCCAGCCCCACATCAAGCATGTTTCTTGAAAAGGACAGGCGTTTCTCAAGGTCAGCGTTCCAAGACTGCACTAGTCAGGGTCCCACAGGAAACTGGATCACACTCCAAAGTGGCAAGTGAAGATATATGAATGAAGGACCATTTACAAAGTTGAGGGCAGACTCCAGGAAATATCAAGGGGTGCTGATGATCCTCCCCTAGGCAAGTAATAGCAGGATGTTACTGCCACTGCTGGGTTTCAAGGGACAAGAGGAACCATAGCTCTAGAACCCAGAACAAGCTGTTCCAGAAAAGGGATCTCCCAAGGAGAACTGTGACCTCAGGTAGGGCCACTGGCAAGCTGAGGCTCACTGGAGGGGCTTATAAATTTCCTGTCCTGTCTCTCTGTCCACCCTCTAATCTCCTGCTGGTGCCCCCACTGATGAACCCAACAAGAAGCCAAAAGGCAAGGGACATTTTCAGAGGTCACCGTACTTGAGTCAGGGTAGAGAAAGCATGGAGAATAGATCTGGAAGGGCAAAGGGAGAATAGCCACACAAAGCCATATCACAGTATTCATTTGCACATTAAAAATTTTTTTAAAAGGGCGCCTGGGTGTCTCAGTCATTAAGCGTCTGCCTTCGGCTCAGGTCATGATCCCTGGGTGCTGGGATCGAGTCCCACAACGGGCTCCCTCCTCGGCAGGAAGCCTGCTCTCCCTCTCCCACTCCCGCTGCTTGTGTTCCTGCTCTCGCTATCTCTGTCTCTGTCAAATAAATAAATAAAATCTTCAAAAAAAAAATTTTTTTTAAAGAACTCTGACAGAGAAATTTCTTTAAATTTATTTACTCAGTGTTTCCCTGATCTTTCTGCATCTAATCTTGCCCAGCTATATCTACTTCCTAATTGCCACCAGATATTACTCCCCTGCTTATAAATCTGTCGATGGTTCCCATCATCCATAGAATGAATGCCCCTCCCTAACCTTATACCGTATCTCCATCCACAGCATACACAGAGACCCCAGCACCACTGACTCCTACCTATTCTCTAAGGTCATCTCCCTCCCAACAACTTATACTCCAGGCTTCCTGGACTGCTTGTGGTTTCATGATCCCATGTTGTCCTTCCACCTAGAATGCCCCAGCGGTCCTAAGACCTGCATTAACATGATTAAGTGGATCCTCTTCCAACAAAAACCTTTTCGGATGCACCAGACTAGATGACACCTATTTTGGGGCCCCTGCTAGGTTTTAAGCCTAATTTGTTATAATATTCATCTATCCCACAGTATTAACCTTTGTATAATATTTGTCTCTTCAATTAGGTTGAAGAATTTCTTGAGGTCAAGGATCATGATAATACAGTATCCCGTTACTCAGCACAATGACCAGCACACAATAGGTGCCCAGAAACATTTGTTGCAGAAATTCCTCCTCTGTATAAGAACCAAAGGAGTGGTCAGCAATCAGAGGTGGGATCTTTCCATGACACACCCCCAAGTCATAAGCAGAAGGGGTTTCAAAAATGTCTGTAGCTTGGGTTCCTTGCATTTGTCATTCTTGCTTATAGACACCATTATTCTTGCTTATAGATACTGAAGCAATTACTAAGAAAAGACAGAAGAGTAAAGTAAATATCTCAATTCATAGGGAACTTACTTCTTGAACAACTCCTAAATACCTGCCTGCAAATGCCAATACCAGGAATTGTGGTCGGGAGTCCCCTCAAACAGGTCAGAACACAAGGGCCCTGAAGAGAGATGAGTTTCTTCCATAGACTGATGATAAACTCAGATTTTCTCAGGTAAATCTGTAAATGAAACAGCACAGGGTCAGCCATGGTTCCAAATTTTTCCAGACGTTCTTCTGAAAATATTACTAGCCTGTTATAGCCACAATCCCAGATACCTTCTGAAGGGTTGGTGGTTGCCACAACCAGCCACAGACCTCACTGTAGCACAGGGTGATGGGAAAAGCACTGGATTACGAGTTAGGCAGGAAAAGGATGGGGGGTACGTTTCAAATCCTAACTCTGCGTCTTACTGGCTGTTATGACCTTGGCCAAGTTACCCCATGTCCTGTTTCCCCATCTGCAGAATGGGAGTAAGACCTGCCTCACGTGGTTATTGTCAGGATTAAATGAGATTAAAAAAAAAAGATTAGTAAGGACCCAATAAATTTTTGTTTCCCTTTTTACTATCTTAATTATCTCCCCCCCTTTGAGAGGCTGCCTTTCTAATTTTGGAAGGGAGCAGGTGACTTGGATGGGTGCGGTGAGGTATGCTACCTTGTTTGTTTAAATTTCTAAAAAATACTTAATTTCAAAGCTTCCTTATGGCAATTCTGTGACAGAAATAAAACCAGGCAGTTGTTGCTATGCAACATCAGTGGTTTGCCGAGGGACTGGATAGATCTTTGCTGTTACTTCTCTTTAGTTGAATTTTGAGCAACATTCTCCTGACTACCCAGCGTTATCCTCTTCTTATTACGTAAGGGGAAGCTGCTGGGATGGGAGATGGGGGGAGCAAGGGCTGCACTGAGCTCACTGAATAATGGCTGGTCCCTGGCCACCTCGGCGCTGGACGTTTTGTGTCCTCTTTTCATTTTTTGTTACTTTTTCTTAATCTTGCCTTCCATTTTCCTCCCTTTAATAAAAGAAGATAATGTTTCTTTTAGCCCTTTTCTTGACAGCAGCTCAGTTTGGGTTTGGTGCTGGACTTTGTCCCTTTTGCAGCAATAAATATTAGGATTTATTTAAAAATTTATTCAGAGCCAGTCCATCCAATAAGGGTCTCTACTTTTCAGTTAATAAAAGACCTATCAGGGGCGCCTGGGTGGCTCGGTCAGTTAAGCGTCTGCCTTCAGCTCAGGTCATGATCTCAGGGTCCTGGGATTGAGCCCCACATCGGGCTCCCTGCTCAGCATGGAGTTTGCTTCTCCTTCTCCCTCTCCCTCTGTTCTCTCTCTTTCTCAAATAACTAAATAAAATCTTAAAAAAAAAAAAAAAGACATATCAAAATTTGGGGCACCTGGATGGCTCAGTTGGTTAAGTGTCTCACTCTTGATTTGGGCTCAGATCATGATCTCATGGTCATGAGACAGAGCCCCACATCGGACTCCAGGCTCAGTGTGGAAGAGATTCTCTCTCTTCCTCTCCCTCTGCCCCTCCCCACCACCGTCTGCATTCTCGAAACAAAACAATTAATATAAGGACTTTGGTAAAATATTTAACTTTATGTTCTTGAATCACTCTTATCCTCACCCTGTGTGCTGATGTACAATCCTCATGCTTTTTATTTTCTTTCAGAATTCTCATTCCTAAAATCAAACAAACAAAAACAGGAAAAAAACTGCAGCACAACAGATCCGCAGTAAAACTTCTAAACGTGTCTTATTCCTAAGCCCTCCCTTCCATCACTGACTCTTCCTCTTTTTCCACATCCGCTTTTCAATCCAGAGTCTCACTGACCCTTGTGTTCCTATTCCTCTTTGCTGGCTCCTCTGCTCTCGTTCAAGTATATGCTTGGATTTGCCTGACCCATCTGCTATTTCCCATTCTGATCTCACCGGCCGTAACTTGTTGAAATTCTGGGGAGGTGCAGAAAAAGAGTGCACGAGAATTCAAAGGGGGTATATTCTAAAGGATTCTGTGACCAGCTTTGAGGAAAAATGTCTAGGGTTAGGGAGCATCATGAGGAAGGGGTAAGCATGCTGAAGATGTGTTTCAAGCTGGAAGGACTTACTCTTTGCTGGGAGAAATGAGGAAGCAACAACAGAACACTCTAATTTTGAATGAACGTCAGGATTTCAGGCTGATTCCTGGCCTACCCCTCTCCCACCCCCTCTCCTCCCAGTGTGTCTAAGGGCTGTCTTTCTGCCCCAGATGAAATATAGTTGCCTTATTCAGCTTTTCTAGGATGTACTATGTAGAAGATAAACGGTCAGGGTTGAGAGAAACCTCTGAGAATATATAGGCTAACTCCCTGATTCCAAACCTAAAGCCCAGAGACCAGGAGAGATTGACTAAAGTCACACAACTTATTAGTGATACAAGGAGAGAGGGGCCTGGTGTCCCAAGACCCGGCTCTCCAACTAATAGACTGACTGGCCAAAAGAGAGGCCTGGAGGGTGGAACTTTAAAGCAAGCTCTTGTTTTATTGTCTAGTTCATGTCGAATTAGAGAATGTTGAAATCTTTTTAGTCTTGGACAGAGGAAACGGGAGACTCAAAGTAATAATGGGCATCATTCTGGGCCATAGAGATTGTTGGTGGGTTTTAAGTCACACAGTATGAACGGGTTCCTGTTTTTCTTACTGGTATATCTTGCCCTACG
>NC_138373.1:77538660-77548471 GCF_054177405.1 Leptonychotes weddellii
AGAGTGCGCCTTGTACACCCACGACAGGGGTTTGAGAAATAAATTCATTTACATATTTATAGTCCACTCGGGTAGAAAAAAAGATTTGCCATTATGGCATTTGGACTTTATCCTGTGAGCCACAGGGAGTTAAAAGGTTTTAATAATAGGAGCGTCGTGACTGGATTTGTGTGTTGGAAAGATTTTCAGATTTTCACAACTGACCTTTCAAATGCTAGGTGAAATGAGCAAACGTTGCATCTTTCTGCTGGTAAGAGAACTGTAAAAGCAAAGCTGTACTTACAAAGTGGGGGATATTTCAAGAAAACTTAGCTTGTTATGTCTGTTGAATTCTAAATAACAATGGTTATGGGTTATGATAAGACCTGAGGATGAAGGGAACATCCTCTTGCACGCGGCAGGAGCCGTCTGAAGCGTCCAATGCCATTCAACCTTACAAAGTCTTATTTATAATACACGAAGTGACCCTCTACCCAGATGGCCAGATAATAGCAATCTCTAATATCTGTACGGTTCTCTATAATCACAAAAGACTTTTGTTCCATTTTCTGTGCTGATTCCCACAACAATTGGATGGATACGTGTTATTTTTGTCTCTGTTTACACAGGAGGAAACCGAGAATCAGAAAGGTAAAGTGATTACCTAAGGTCACAGTCGGTGAGGGACAGGGCTGGGTTCTCGAACCCCACATTCTGATGTTCTTTCCACTTCAGCTTGCTGGTAATCAGTAGGCTGGCAGCTAGATCACTTTCGTAGAGATGAGGGACCGTGATCTGCTCCAAACCCTGCCACCAGTTTACTGATGGTCTTGGTCATGTCCTCACCCATCTAATAGTAGTAACACCTGCTCACTGACAGAATGTTCTAAGAATAAGATACCACTTTGCAGAGTGTAGAGTGCTAGACAAGTGCTCTGCTCATCTATATTCACTTAGAATAATGGTCTGATCCCAAGAAGCCTAGCAACCATTCATATATTAGAGTTGATGGCAAAATATTTTCACCTTGCATTCTTCCTCTTTCACCTGGCAAGGGAAAACAAAAATAGGTCGTCTCTCGAATGTGTCCTCTTCCAGTGAAAAAACACTTTTTCAGCCAATCGTAGTGACACATAAACCAGGCATTTAAAAAATCAGTTTTAAACTAGCAAAATAATGGAGAAAGTTATCTCACCTTTCAGGACCTGGACCTTATCTATAAAATAATGGAGTTGGACCCAATGAACTCTAAGGTCTCTTCCTGTTCTAAGAATGAATTATTTTATGCATAAATGAAACAGGTTCATGTAAGATCTGATTAAGATCTTTTTGATCCTCCAGAGGTGATCCCTGGGAACACAGTTTTTAAACTGTGAGCCTCCCATTACCCACCCCCTTTCTCCACTACAAGGACAAGAGAGCCTGAACTGATTCACCAACAAACTGCCATAAGAAGAAGACTTCTTGGCAAATGTAGCATCATGAAAAGTTCTCCTCTTTCTTCTCCCCTGAGGCAGCTACAAGAAGAGAGGAAGCCCCAAACAAAAAGACAAACAACCCAGTTTAAAACAATGCGTTAAGGGACTTGAATAAGCATTTCTCCAAGAAGAAATACAAATGGCCCATAAGCATGGGAAAAAATGCTTTACATCATTAGTCATCAGGGAAATGTAAATGAAAACCACAATGAAGGGGATAGAAGGATGGGCAAAATGGGTGAAGGGGAGTGGGAGCTACAGGCTTCCAGTTATGGAATGAATAAGTCCCGGGGATGAAAGGTACAACGTAGGGAATATAGTCAATGCTGTTGTAATAGCGCCTCATGGTGACAGATGGTCGCTATGCTTGTGGTGAGCGCAGCACAATGTATAGACTTGTCCAATCACTATGTTGTACACCTGAAACTAATGTAACAGTGTGCACCAACTATATTTAAATTAAAGAAAAACCCACAATGAACTATGATTTCAAATCTATTAGGATGACTATATCAAAAAAAGACATGCACAAATGTTGGTGAGATATAGAAAGTGGGAAATTGGTACGCTGCTGGTGCAGATGTTGTGGAAAATGGTTTGGTGATTCCTCAGAAAGCTAAACATTGATGACGAGGATGCAGAGAAAGGGCAGCCCTCTTACACTGTTCTGGGGATGCAAACTAGTGTAGCCTCTCTGGAAAACGGTATGGAGGTTCCTCAAAAAGTGAGAAATAGAACTACACTATGACCCAGTCATTGGTCATAAATACTAGGTATTTACCCAAAGGATACAAAATGCTGATTCAAAGGGGCACCTGCACCCGAATGTTTATAGCAGCAATGTCCACAACAGCCAGACTATGGAAAGAGCCCATATGTCCATCGACAGATGAATGGATAAAGAAGATGTGGTCTATATATATACAATGGAATATTACGCATCCATCAAAATGGATGAAACCTTGCCACTTGCAATGACATGGATGGAACTAGAGGGTATTATGCTAAGTGAAATAAGTCAATCAGAGAAAGATAGGTACCATATGATTTCACTCATACGTGGAATTTAAGAAACAAAACAGATGAACACAGGGGAAGAGTGGGAAAAATAAAATAAGATGGAACCAGAGAGGGAGGCAAACCATAAGAGACTCTTAACTACAGGAAACACACTGAGGGTTGCTGGAGGGGATGTAGGTGGGGGAATGCAGTAACTGGGTGCCGGGCATTAAGGAGGACACTTGATGTAATGAGCACTGGGTGTTATATGCAAGTGATGAATCACTAGATTTACCTCTGAAACTAATAACACACTATATGTTAACTAAATTGAACTTAAATTTAAAAAATTTTTAAATAAAAATAAAATAGCTCAGGTCATGATCCTGGAGTCCCTGGATCGAGTCCCACATCGGGCTCCCTGCTCGGCAGGGAGTCTGCTTCTCCCTCTGACCCTCCCGACCCTCCCCCCTCTCATGTGCTCTCTCTCTCAGTCTCTCTCTCTCAAATAAATAAATAAAATCTTTAAAAAAAATAAATAAAAATAAAAAAATAAAATAAATGTTAAAAAAAAAAATAAACATCGAATTACCTTATGACCCAGCACTGCCACTCCTAAATATACACTCAAAAGAACTGAAAACAAGAACTCAGAGAGATGCCAGTGTTCTTTGCAGCATTATTTACAATAGCCACGAAGTGTGGATGAGCAAAATGGGGCATATACACATAATGGAATATTAGCCATAAAAAGGAAAGGACTTCAGATATGTTCTACAACATGGGTGAACCATGAAAACATTATGTTAACTGAAAAAGCCAAACAGAAAGGACAAATACTGTATTGTTTCACTTATTTGAAATACCAGTAATAGGCAAATTCATAGAGATACAAAGTGGTTTGAGGTTTGCCAGGGCCTGGGAGGAGGAGAAATGGGGAGGTTTTTTTAAATGTATACAGAATTTCTGTTTGGGTGATGAAAACATTTTGGAAATAGTGATGATTGCATAACATTGTAAATGTAATTCAGGCCACTCAGAAAGGGTTAAAATGGCAAGTTTATATATATATATATAAACATAATCAGAATAAGGAAAAAAGAAGGGCAGGGGTCAGAGCTTGCCCCAGTTGAATGTCTAAGCAGCCGAAGGCTCCTGGGCTTGTTGACCTGCCCCCAGAGCAGGAAGAAAGAGCCTCACAGAAAGGGCACAGGGATACAGTCAGGCAAGGAGGGACAGACGGTCCCCTTGGGTTCTTGTTTCCTGAAGCATGCAGAAAATAAATTCCACAACCGGCTGCAGATCCTGAGTAGGGGGCCGTGGAGGGCAGGTGGCTTTGGGAAACTCACAAAGGACTACTAATGTCAATGGAGCACATGGGGCAGAGCTTCATCCGCAGAGCCTAAAGCAATGTCCACTGCTACCACTGGACCTTCAAGCACACAGCCAAGCAGAGAATGGCCAAACGAAAGGTAGGAAGATGCCACCAGCCGTGTCCCTCAGTCTGTCCCTGACTCACTCTGAGAGAGATAAGCAGGAAGAAGAAGGAGGGAGATGAAAAAGAGCACGTGATGCCCCTTCCCTCTAGAACCCTGGAACTAGTAGTCTAATCGGAATAGGAGGGAGGAAGGGGAAAGCTTTTAATCAAATATCAGATACATGGGGGCTTTAAATTTTATTTTAATTTTTTTATTTTAGTATACTTGGCACACAATGTTACATTACTTCCAGGTGTACAACACAGTGATTCAGCATCTCTATACGTATGCTATATTCACAAGTGAAGCTACCATCTGTCACCATACAACGTTATTAGAGTATCATTGACTATATTCCCTATGCTGTGCCTTTTATTCCCATGACTTATTCCATAACCAGGAGCCTGTATCTCTCGCTCCCCTTCACCCACTTTGCCCGTCCTCCTATCCCCCTTTCCTCTGGCAACCATCCGTTTGTCCTATATTTACAGGTCTGATCAGACAGAAGTTTTTAAATGAAGAAACTGGGGCTCACAAATTGAAACAAGACTGTTCTGCATGGCCTAAAGTGGCCAAAGTACAAGGACCCAGACTGAAATATCATTAGGGGAGCTGGTTCCCAGGAGGAAATGGTGATTTGGCAAAGTTGGTAGAATTTATTTATACCACTTGGGTTTAGTGAGTCAGTTTCAATAAATTCACGAGTTGATTTAATACACAAGTTACATGTTGTGGGAGGTATGTGCCAGTGTCCCAGGATCCATGCTCCCCATTTCTTCATAGTAAGAGGACTTCCAATTCTAAGCCAAGCCAAGAGAATACATTTTCTAATCTTCCATTGTATCTAGGTTTGAACATATGCCTACATTATGGACAACAGAATAAACATGGAAATACGTGGCAGCTTTTGGAGACCTCCCTTGAAAGGCCACTACTTTGTGCCCTTTGCTGCCCTCGGCCACTTTCTTCTTCAAGCATTGTCCCACTCTGGTTCTCAAGCTGGAGACTGGGGCTATAGCTAGCATTCTGTATCATGAGGATAATGGCCACAGCCTCAAGATGACGAAGAGGTAAACTCTAAGGATTCTGGATTCCAGGGAACTTTTTGGAGGAGAACTACTACACCAGCCCTGGACAGCCTAACTTTTATATGAAAAGGGGCACAGGGGGATTCTATTTTTTAAGCTGCTGTCACTTTAGGCCTCTCTAACTCACAGCTGAACCTAATTTTATATGAAATACATGCAAAATACACTACTACAAAAATAATCTATAAATTCAAATATGGAAAAAATAAGACTATGTGATACCTCTTCACCTCAACTTAGTCAAAATAACATAGATACTGGGGCGCCTGGATGGCTCAGTCGTTAAGCGTCTGCCTTCAGCTCAGGTCATGATCCCAGAGTCCTGGGATCGAACCCCGCATCGGGCTCCCTGCTCAGCGAGAAGCCTGCTTCTCCATCTCCCACTCCCCCTGTTTGTGTTCTTGTTCTCATTCTCTCTCTCTGTCGAATAAATAAAATCTTAAAAAAAAAAAAACATAGATACTAAAAACCAACATTTATGGAGACCTTATGCAAGTAATAGTACCAAAAGCTTCATAACCATTGGTTCTCTAGTAACAACTCCATAAATAGGTATTATTGTTCACATCGTAGAGACAGAGAAGCTGATATTTAAAGAAGTTAAATAACTTGTCCAAGGTCACACAGCTAGTATCTGTAGAGCCATTATAAAAATCTAGTCTGTCTTATCCAGAGCCATGCTCTTAACCACTATATAGCACACCAGCCTAAAAGTTCTTCTGGCAAAGATATATTTGTGTAGAGATCTAGGACATACTGAGCTGCAATAAAATGTCTTTAAATTTTTATAATGTGTAAAGAAGGGATTTGTTTGGTGTTAGGTGTAGATAATATTTGGTAATTAATAAAATAACAAAAAATTGTTTTAAGATTTTCCATCTTAGCTACCATAACTCACACCACAGGTCTACAGTACTGTTGTTTAAATAAAATATAAATAATTATTTCTCAATTCACTTATAAACTGAGTAATGTCATACTATAATGTGAACCCCAAAATAGGTTGGAAAACAGCCACTGAAAGATGTACAACATTGAAAAGATGCTGTGATAACAAACCCACAGTTCCAGCCAAATAGAGTACATAGTTGTTATTTGTGGTAAATCTAATAAAGCAGATTATTTGAGCATTTTGCATTGTTATAGTAGAAACAGAATTTCTTTGAAAATGTATTCAAGGGGTGCCTGGGTGGCTCAGACGGTTAAGCGTCTGCCTTCGGCTCAGGTCATGATCCCAGAGTCCTGGGATCGAGCCCCACATCAGGCTCCCTGCTCAGAAGGGAGCCCACTTCTCCCTCTCCCTCTGCCTGCTGCTTCCCCTTCCCCTAAGGGGAAGCACTCTGCACTCTCTACGTTGTCTCTCTCTCTGTCAAGAATAAATAAAATTTTAAGAAAAAGAAAATGTATTCAAGAAAAGGTTTTTAAATATCACTACCTTTGATAAAGAAGCCAAAATAAACATTAAATTTGAACATAAATTTGAACATAAAAATTGAAAATAGGGGCACCTGGGTGGCTCAATTGTTAAGCGTCTGCCTTCTGCTCAGGTCATGATCCCAGGGTCCTGGGATTAAGCCCCGCATCAGGCTCCCTGATCTGCAGGAAGCCTGCTTCTCCCTCTCCCACCACCCCGTTTGTGTTCCCTCTCTCGCTGTCTCTCTCTCTCTATCAAATAAATAAAAAATCTTTAAAAAAAAAATTGAAAATAAAAGTTACCTTTGGTGACCAGTTAGTTTACATATACCAGTTAAATATTTTTGCTAAAGTCGTGGTTCTAATTCACTGGCATTGCTTCAGGAAATGGTATTTAGGACTATTCATCAGAGAACTAATAATTGCTTACCCTGTGTCTATGCCATAGTACAGGAATGGTATATTGTAGATGTTTAATAAATATTTAATAAATGAAAGAATGGATGGATCAAGGTGGATTGATAGTGGTTGGGTGGATGAATGGATAGATAGTTGAATAAATGAATATGAATGTGCCTTACCAGTTTCCAATAGTTTGACCATCAGAAGCATCCTATGAGCAAAATGGCTAAAAAAGACATCCCTCACTTGTATCTTCCCTGTCCAATGATTTTGTACTTTGTATACAATGGACAAAAATGCCTTTGTGGATCAGCAGCATATGCCGAGGGACTCGAGAGGAGTCTCACCCACCCATGTGTCAGGTCATAGGCATACAGACCTTGTCCTGGCTGTGGACCCTCCAATGGCCCATGAACTGGTTCCACCCCTGCTCAGCCATGGTCCAGGAGCTTCTGGAGAACACTATCTTAGACAATCACCCACAGATGAGAGAGCCTTTGTGGAAGTCCAGAGAGTCTTTGTGGAAGCAAAGAAGTTCCAGCATACTGTTGGAGCAAAAAGATAGGAGTTTAGATGCAGTGGAGAGTGTAAGAGGACAATGTAACTTGACCCACATTGCCTCTCTCCCAAGGTGGCACAGCTCAGTGCCAAGAGAGGCCTTCTCCTCCTACTGTGGGGAGAAAAAGAGAGTGTGAGTGAGCACCTAGGTTCCCCAGATATGCAAGACTCTTCCAAAGAGGCCCATTTCTCTCTCACCCCATCCAGAGTACTCAGTCATGAAATATGCATGACTTAGAGGGCAGGAGAGACTGGGAGACTGAGGAAGGACTCTGGGAGGGCATTAAAGGAATGCAGATCCTACTAACAGCATCATGGACTCCATGAAGAAACCTGCCCATGAGCTGCTGGGATGCCTTGCCTTTGAATTCCCTCCCAACTGGCCCATGGGTACCCCCAAGGCTCCACATAATTCACCCCCACACATACCACCACCCTGTGGCCAGTTCAACCTGTGCAGACCCCTCATGACAGCAAGAGCAAGCTTTGGTAGACAACTAGTCAGCACATGCAGAAAGTCAACTTGAATCTGTGGGCCAGGGACAGACCACAAACTTCAGCTTTAACATCACTTTTGGTAAGCCAAAAGGAATACTGTCAGTACCCACCTGCAGCACGGCAGAATCAAGAGAAGGTATACAAGCTTAAGAATTCTGCCACAAGAGGGAGTAAGAAGCATGGAGCAGACATGTCCACAGAAGATCTGAGAAAAACTCGAAGTTCCCAGCAGGGCTGACAGAAGGTATTTCTCTCCTGAAGATAGTCAGTAAAGACTGGAGGAGGTGACCTACCTGATGTGAAGACAGCTGCACAGGACCTCAAGAAACATGAAAAGCCAGGAAACATGACACCACAAAAGGATCACAATATCTTCTAATAGTCCACCTCCAAAGACTGGGAGAATTGCAACTTACCTGATAAAAAATTCTAAATAGCTCTTTTAAAGGAGCTCATTGAGCTACGAGGAAACATAGGGAGACAATTGGACAAATCAGGAAAACAATACATGAACAAATTAAGAAGTTTAACAAAGAGAATCATTTTTTAAAAAAGGAGTTTTGGAGCAGAAGGATACAATAAATGAAATGAAAAATGCAGGGCACCTGGGTGGCTCAGTTGGTCATGATCCCAGGATCCTGGGATGGAGCCCTGCACTGGGCTCCCTGCTCAGCAGGGAGCCTGCTTCTCCCTTCTCTCTGATGCTCCCCCCTTGCTTGTCCTCTCTCCCCCCCCCGTCAAATAAATAAATAAAATCTTAAAAAAAAAAGAAAGAAAGAAAAAGAAAAATGCAACAAAGAACATAATGGCAGGAGAGAGGAACTTTGAGATTCTCCAGTCAGAGGAGAACAAAGCAAAAATAATGAAAACGAGTAAAGAAAGCCTACATGATCTATGGGATACACCAAAAGAAACCATCTAAAAATTATTGAAGTCTTAGAAGAAAAAAAAAAAAAGGAGAAGAAGCAAAAAAATTCTTTCAAGAGATAATGACTGAAGACTTCCCAAATCTTGGGAGAGATTTGGAAATCCAAGTTCATGAAGCTCATAGGTCCACAACAAACTCAACATAAAGAAATCTCCAAGAAACATTATAATAAAACTGTCAAAAATAAAAGACAAAGAGAGTCTTAAAAGCAGCAAGAGAAAAGACACTTGTAACTTACAAGGGAACTCCAATGAGGCTAATAGTGAATTTCTCAGCAGAAACCTTACAGGCCAGGAGAGTGAGAGGATGTATTAAAGTGTTGAAAGAAAAAACTGCCAACCAAAAATATCCTATCTGAAAAAGCCATTCTTCAGAAATAAGGGAGAGATCAAGACTTTCCCACACAAAAGCTAAGGGAGTTCATCACCACTAGACCTGCCTTACAGGAAATGCTGAAGGGTTCTTTAAATTGAAATGAAAAAACACCAATTAGTAATATGAAAATATATAGCACACTGGTAAAGGTATATAGTCAAACTCAGAATATGCTAATACTATAACATAGTGTGGTGTGTGTTAACCACTTAACTCTAGTATACTAGTATATAAGGTATTAAAATATCTATAACTATGGGCGCCTGGGTGGCTCAGTTGGTTAAGCATCTGCCTGTGGCTCAGGTCATGATCCCAGGGTCCTGGGATTGAGCCCCATATCGGGCTACCTACTCCACGGGGGTCCTGCTTCTCCCTCTCCCTCTGCCTGCCACTCCCCTTGCTTGTTCTCTCTCTCTCTCTCTCTGTCAAATAAATTTTTTAAAAAATCTTTTAAAAAATAAAAATATATCTATAACTACAATAATTTGTTAGTGAATACACAATATAAAAAGAGGTAAATTATGACATCAAAAACACAAAAGGGGGAGGAGCAAAAGAATAGAGTTTTTGTATATATTTGAAGTTAAGTCATCATCAGAATAAAATAGAGTGTTG